>NC_080715.1:39589641-39702141 GCF_019097595.1 Hemibagrus wyckioides | reverse complement strand
ACACTGACTCCAGATCAGCTCAAATGACCACATCATGGGTTTTTCTCCTTATACACTGACTCCAGATCAGCTCAAATGACCACATCATGAGTTTTTCTCCTTATACACTGACTCCAGATCAGCTCAAATGACCACATCATGGGTTTTTCTCCTTATACACTGACTCCAGATCAGCTCAAATGACCACATCATGGGTTTTTCTCCTTATACACTGACTCCAGATCAGCTCAAATGACCACACCATGGGTTTTTCTCCTTATACACTGACTCCAGATCAGCTCAAATGACCACATCATGGGTTTTTCTCCTTATACACTGACTCCAGATCAGCTCAAATGACCACATCATGGGTTTTCCTCCTTATACACTGACTCCAGATCAGCTCAAATGACCACATCATGAGTTTTTCTCCTTATACACTGACTCCAGATCAGCTCAAATGACCACATCATGAGTTTTTCTCCTTATACACTGACTCCAGATCAGCTCAAATGACCACATCATGGGTTTTCCTCCTTATACACTGACTCTGATCAGCTCAAATGACCACATCATGGGTTTTTCTCCTTATACACTGACTCCAGATCAGCTCAAATGACCACATCATGGGTTTTTCTCCTTATACACTGACTCCAGATCATTTCAAATGACCACATCATGAGTTTTTCTCCTTATACACTGACTCCAGATCATTTCAAATGACCACATCATGAGTTTTTCTCCTTATACACTGACTCCAGATCAGCTCAAATGACCACATCATGGGTTTTTCTCCTTATACACTGACTCCAGATCAGCTCAAATGACCACATCATGGGTTTTCCTCCTTATACACTGACTCCAGATCATTTCAAATGACCACATCATGAGTTTTTCTCCTTATACACTGACTCCAGATCAGCTCAAATGACCACATCATGAGTTTTTCTCCTTATACACTGACTCCAGATCAGCTCAAATGACCACATCATGGGTTTTTCTCCTTATACACTGACTCCAGATCAGCTCAAATGACCACATCATGGGTTTTTCTCCTTATACACTGACTCCAGATCAGCTCAAATGACCACATCATGAGTTTTTCTCCTTATACACTGACTCCAGATCAGCTCAAATGACCACATCATGGGTTTTTCTCCTTATACACTGACTCCAGATCAGCTCAAATGACCACATCATAGGTTTTTCTCCTCATACACTGACTCCAGATCAGCTCAAATGACCACATCATGGGTTTTTCTCCTTATACACTGACTCCAGATCATTTCAAATGACCACATCATGAGTTTTTCTCCTTATACACTGACTCCAGATCATTTCAAATGACCACATCATGAGTTTTCCTCCTTATACACTGACTCCAGATCATTTCAAATGACCACATCATGAGTTTTTCTCCTTATACACTGACTCCAGATCAGCTCAAATGACCACATCATGAGTTTTTCTCCTTATACACTGACTCCAGATCAGCTCAAATGACCACATCATGGGTTTTTCTCCTTATACACTGACTCCAGATCAGCTCAAATGACCACATCATGGGTTTTTCTCCTTATACACTGACTCCAGATCAGCTCAAATGACCACACCATGGGTTTTTCTCCTTATACACTGACTCCAGATCAGCTCAAATGACCACATCATGGGTTTTTCTCCTTATACACTGACTCCAGATCAGCTCAAATGACCACATCATGGGTTTTCCTCCTTATACACTGACTCCAGATCAGCTCAAATGACCACATCATGAGTTTTTCTCCTTATACACTGACTCCAGATCAGCTCAAATGACCACATCATGAGTTTTTCTCCTTATACACTGACTCCAGATCAGCTCAAATGACCACATCATGGGTTTTCCTCCTTATACACTGACTCTGATCAGCTCAAATGACCACATCATGGGTTTTTCTCCTTATACACTGACTCCAGATCAGCTCAAATGACCACATCATGGGTTTTTCTCCTTATACACTGACTCCAGATCATTTCAAATGACCACATCATGAGTTTTTCTCCTTATACACTGACTCCAGATCATTTCAAATGACCACATCATGAGTTTTTCTCCTTATACACTGACTCCAGATCAGCTCAAATGACCACATCATGGGTTTTTCTCCTTATACACTGACTCCAGATCAGCTCAAATGACCACATCATGGGTTTTCCTCCTTATACACTGACTCCAGATCATTTCAAATGACCACATCATGAGTTTTTCTCCTTATACACTGACTCCAGATCAGCTCAAATGACCACATCATGAGTTTTTCTCCTTATACACTGACTCCAGATCAGCTCAAATGACCACATCATGGGTTTTTCTCCTTATACACTGACTCCAGATCAGCTCAAATGACCACATCATGGGTTTTTCTCCTTATACACTGACTCCAGATCAGCTCAAATGACCACATCATGGGTTTTTCTCCTTATACACTGACTCCAGATCAGCTCAAATGACCACATCATGGGTTTTTCTCCTTATACACTGACTCCAGATCAGCTCAAATGACCACATCATGGGTTTTCCTCCTTATACACTGACTCCAGATCAGCTCAAATGACCACATCATGAGTTTTTCTCCTTATACACTGACTCCAGATCAGCTCAAATGACCACATCATGAGTTTTTCTCCTTATACACTGACTCCAGATCAGCTCAAATGACCACATCATGGGTTTTCCTCCTTATACACTGACTCTGATCAGCTCAAATGACCACATCATGGGTTTTTCTCCTTATACACTGACTCCAGATCAGCTCAAATGACCACATCATGGGTTTTTCTCCTTATACACTGACTCCAGATCATTTCAAATGACCACATCATGAGTTTTTCTCCTTATACACTGACTCCAGATCAGCTCAAATGACCACATCATGGGTTTTCCTCCTTATACACTGACTCCAGATCAGCTCAAATGACCACATCATGGGTTTTTCTCCTTATACACTGACTCCAGATCAGCTCAAATGACCACATCATGGGTTTTTCTCCTTATACACTGACTCCAGATCAGCTCAAATGACCACATCATAGGTTTTTCTCCTCATACACTGACTCCAGATCATCTCAAATGACCACATCATGGGTTTTTCTCCTTATACACTGACTCCAGATCATTTCAAATGACCACATCATGAGTTTTTCTCCTTATACACTGACTCCAGATCATTTCAAATGACCACATCATGAGTTTTTCTCCTTATACACTGACTCCAGATCAGCTCAAATGACCACATCATGGGTTTTCCTCCTTATACACTGACTCCAGATCATTTCAAATGACCACATCATGAGTTTTTCTCCTTATACACTGACTCCAGATCAGCTCAAATGACCACATCATGAGTTTTTCTCCTTATACACTGACTCCAGATCAGCTCAAATGACCACATCATGGGTTTTTCTCCTTATACACTGACTCCAGATCAGCTCAAATGACCACATCATGGGTTTTTCTCCTTATACACTGACTCCAGATCAGCTCAAATGACCACACCATGGGTTTTTCTCCTTATACACTGACTCCAGATCAGCTCAAATGACCACATCATGGGTTTTTCTCCTTATACACTGACTCCAGATCAGCTCAAATGACCACATCATGGGTTTTCCTCCTTATACACTGACTCCAGATCAGCTCAAATGACCACATCATGAGTTTTTCTCCTTATACACTGACTCCAGATCAGCTCAAATGACCACATCATGAGTTTTTCTCCTTATACACTGACTCCAGATCAGCTCAAATGACCACATCATGGGTTTTCCTCCTTATACACTGACTCTGATCAGCTCAAATGACCACATCATGGGTTTTTCTCCTTATACACTGACTCCAGATCAGCTCAAATGACCACATCATGGGTTTTTCTCCTTATACACTGACTCCAGATCATTTCAAATGACCACATCATGAGTTTTTCTCCTTATACACTGACTCCAGATCATTTCAAATGACCACATCATGAGTTTTTCTCCTTATACACTGACTCCAGATCAGCTCAAATGACCACATCATGGGTTTTTCTCCTTATACACTGACTCCAGATCAGCTCAAATGACCACATCATGGGTTTTCCTCCTTATACACTGACTCCAGATCATTTCAAATGACCACATCATGAGTTTTTCTCCTTATACACTGACTCCAGATCAGCTCAAATGACCACATCATGAGTTTTTCTCCTTATACACTGACTCCAGATCAGCTCAAATGACCACATCATGGGTTTTTCTCCTTATACACTGACTCCAGATCAGCTCAAATGACCACATCATGGGTTTTTCTCCTTATACACTGACTCCAGATCAGCTCAAATGACCACATCATGAGTTTTTCTCCTTATACACTGACTCCAGATCAGCTCAAATGACCACATCATGGGTTTTTCTCCTTATACACTGACTCCAGATCAGCTCAAATGACCACATCATAGGTTTTTCTCCTCATACACTGACTCCAGATCAGCTCAAATGACCACATCATGGGTTTTTCTCCTTATACACTGACTCCAGATCATTTCAAATGACCACATCATGAGTTTTTCTCCTTATACACTGACTCCAGATCATTTCAAATGACCACATCATGAGTTTTCCTCCTTATACACTGACTCCAGATCATTTCAAATGACCACATCATGAGTTTTTCTCCTTATACACTGACTCCAGATCAGCTCAAATGACCACATCATGAGTTTTTCTCCTTATACACTGACTCCAGATCAGCTCAAATGACCACATCATGGGTTTTTCTCCTTATACACTGACTCCAGATCAGCTCAAATGACCACATCATGGGTTTTTCTCCTTATACACTGACTCCAGATCAGCTCAAATGACCACACCATGGGTTTTTCTCCTTATACACTGACTCCAGATCAGCTCAAATGACCACATCATGGGTTTTTCTCCTTATACACTGACTCCAGATCAGCTCAAATGACCACATCATGGGTTTTCCTCCTTATACACTGACTCCAGATCAGCTCAAATGACCACATCATGAGTTTTTCTCCTTATACACTGACTCCAGATCAGCTCAAATGACCACATCATGAGTTTTTCTCCTTATACACTGACTCCAGATCAGCTCAAATGACCACATCATGGGTTTTCCTCCTTATACACTGACTCTGATCAGCTCAAATGACCACATCATGGGTTTTTCTCCTTATACACTGACTCCAGATCAGCTCAAATGACCACATCATGGGTTTTTCTCCTTATACACTGACTCCAGATCATTTCAAATGACCACATCATGAGTTTTTCTCCTTATACACTGACTCCAGATCATTTCAAATGACCACATCATGAGTTTTTCTCCTTATACACTGACTCCAGATCAGCTCAAATGACCACATCATGGGTTTTTCTCCTTATACACTGACTCCAGATCAGCTCAAATGACCACATCATGGGTTTTCCTCCTTATACACTGACTCCAGATCATTTCAAATGACCACATCATGAGTTTTTCTCCTTATACACTGACTCCAGATCAGCTCAAATGACCACATCATGAGTTTTTCTCCTTATACACTGACTCCAGATCAGCTCAAATGACCACATCATGGGTTTTTCTCCTTATACACTGACTCCAGATCAGCTCAAATGACCACATCATGGGTTTTTCTCCTTATACACTGACTCCAGATCAGCTCAAATGACCACATCATGGGTTTTTCTCCTTATACACTGACTCCAGATCAGCTCAAATGACCACATCATGGGTTTTTCTCCTTATACACTGACTCCAGATCAGCTCAAATGACCACATCATGGGTTTTCCTCCTTATACACTGACTCCAGATCAGCTCAAATGACCACATCATGAGTTTTTCTCCTTATACACTGACTCCAGATCAGCTCAAATGACCACATCATGAGTTTTTCTCCTTATACACTGACTCCAGATCAGCTCAAATGACCACATCATGGGTTTTCCTCCTTATACACTGACTCTGATCAGCTCAAATGACCACATCATGGGTTTTTCTCCTTATACACTGACTCCAGATCAGCTCAAATGACCACATCATGGGTTTTTCTCCTTATACACTGACTCCAGATCATTTCAAATGACCACATCATGAGTTTTTCTCCTTATACACTGACTCCAGATCAGCTCAAATGACCACATCATGGGTTTTCCTCCTTATACACTGACTCCAGATCATTTCAAATGACCACATCATGAGTTTTTCTCCTTATACACTGACTCCAGATCAGCTCAAATGACCACATCATGGGTTTTTCTCCTTATACACTGACTCCAGATCAGCTCAAATGACCTCATCATGGGTTTTCCTCCTTATACACTGACTCCAGATCAGCTCAAATGACCACATCATGAGTTTTTCTCCTTATACACTGACTCCAGATCAGCTCAAATGACCACATCATGAGTTTTTCTCCTGATACACTGACTCCAGATCAGCTCAAATGACCACATCATGAGTTTTTCTCCTGATACACTGACTCCAGATCAGCTCAAATGACCACATCATGAGTTTTTCTCCTGATACACTGACTCCAGATCAGCTCAAATGACCACATCATGGGTTTTTCTCCTTATACACTGACTCCAGATCAGCTCAAATGACCACATCATGGGTTTTTCTCCTCATACACTGACTCCAGATCAGCTCAAATGACCACATCATGAGTTTTTCTCCTTATACACTGACTCCAGATCAGCTCAAATGACCACATCATGAGTTTTTCTCCTTATACACTGACTCCAGATCAGCTCAAATGACCACATCATGACTTTTTCTCCTGATACACTGACTCCAGATCAGCTCAAATGACCACATCATGGGTTTTTCTCCTCATACACTGACTCCAGATCAGCTCAAATGACCACATCATGAGTTTTTCTCCTTATACACTGACTCCAGATCAGCTCAAATGACCACATCATGGGTTTTTCTCCTTATACACTGACTCCAGATCAGCTCAAATGACCACATCATGAGTTTTTCTCCTTATACACTGACTCCAGATCAGCTCAAATGATCACATCATGGGTTTTTCTCCTTATACACTGACTCCAGATCAGCTCAAATGACCACATCATGGGTTTTTCTCCTTATACACTGACTCCAGATGAAAGCTAGGGATTAAAAACCACTCCAGATCAACAATTTGTAGCTTCTTATAGACTGATTCCAGATCTGCTTCAAAATAAATATTTGCAGCCACCTTTCTCATAGCACTGACTCCAGATCAGATGAAATCTCAAACCCAACACTTTATTTCCTCCTTCACTGACTCCAGATCAGCAAAATACTCATTCTACTTTCTCTCCTCCACCTCCACCTCCTCCTCTGGTTGGCTCATCCTCTCTTCTCCCTCTGACTCCAGATCAGCCCAGATCACCCAAATCACCACTATCTGAGTCGTTCCCCATAATCCCCAAACTTTCTCTTTCCATCAGCTCTGAGCAGAGCCGGAGTCTTTCTTTCTGCTTTATAAATAAATGTAAATATTTGACCTCATAATTGCAGTTTTTTTCATCCCAACGAACATGAATTTGTCCTTTAAACAAATATACCACGAGAATTTAAACAAATGTTAGGCTAATAGCTAGAGAGTGATGTATCACGTAGGACACAAGTGTCCTGGGGAAACGTACTGGAGCTGGATGTGTGTGTGAGTGTATGAGAGGAGGGGAAAGGGATATGAAGAGTCCACTCCCATGCCAGGATGTGTGTGTGTGTGTGTGTGTGTATGTGTGTGTGTGTGTGTGTGTGTGTATTGGCATAGTAAACGAGCCCTGTATAAGCAGCAGTAGTTAAGAAACCCATTGTTTTCAGTTCCCAGGTTGCTTTTAATCACTTCCTCCGCTCTGATAGCACATAATCCCAGATTAAGATTAAGATTATGGTGAGGTGGCGTATGGACACTCAGGCAAAGTGGACACAGCACACCAGTGTGATGGTAGTAACATCAGTAACTGATGGTAGGAACGTTCCTATAGATGTTTCTCACTTCCCAAGAACGTGGATGCTGTGGTTATGCATGGTAAGATTATACAGGATTGCTAATAAACAAACAAACAAACAAACAAACAAACAAACAAACAAACAAGTAACCCTAATGTCCGTCTGTATACAAAAACACAAATACATATTCGACACGATTTTTTTTTACATTTTCAATTCTGTAATCATTCCATGACTTGGAATCTATCTATCTATCTATCTATCTATCTATCTATCTATCTATCTATCTATCTATCTATCTATCTATCTATCTATCTATCTATCTATCTATCTATCTATCTATCTATTTCAGCCTCTCTCTCTCTCTCTCTCTCTCTCTCTCTCTCCATCCATCTATCCATTCATCTATCTATCTCAGTCAATCTCTCTCTCTCTCTCTCTCTCTCTCTCTCTCTCTCCATCCATCTATCCATTCATCTATCTATCTCAGTCAATCTCTCTCTCTCTCTCTCTCTCTCTCTCTCTCCATCCATCTATCCATTCATCTATCTATCTCAGTCACTCTCTCTCTCTCTCTCTCTCCATCCATCTATCCATTCATCTATCTATCTCAGTCACTCTCTCTCTCTCTCTCTCTCTCTATCTATCTATCTATCTATCTATCTATCTATCTCAGTCATTCTCTCTCTCTCTGTCTCTCTCTCTCTCCATCCATCTATCTATTCATCTATCTATCTCAGTCACTCTCTCTCTCTCTCTCTCTCTCTCTCTCTCTCTCTCTCTCTCTCTATCTATCTATCTATCTATCTATCTCTCTCCACCTCTCTCTCTCTCTCTCTCTCTCTCTCTCCATCCATCTATCCATTCATCTATCTATCTCAGTCACTCTCTCTCTCTCTCTCTCTCTCTCTCTCTCTCTCTCTCTATCTATCTATCTATCTATCTATCTATCTATCTATCTATCTATCTATCTCTCTCCACCTCTCTCTCTCTCTCTCTCTCTCTCTCTCTCCAGTGAGATGAGTGTCAGGTTTTTTTCTCAGCCTGTAATAAACTTGTTCTAAAGCCACAGTGTAAACCATTTTCCTTCTTATAAAGGATCGATCACGTTCGGTGTAATTTCCGTGTTATTTGTCAGAATATGAAAGGAAACCGCATCAACTCTCACACCTTCACTGTCCTCATCCCATTAGCACGGCTTCTGCTCCAGCCACGTTTTGTAAATTTGCATATTCCGTGTCTTAAAATCGCCGCGGACGCCGGATCGCTTCAACCCCGGGACTGGGTCTAAGGAACTGTGTAAAAAAATAAGAGAGAGAGAGAGAGAGAGACCTCCCGGTGTCAGATTTTAGCAGGCGGTGATGCTAATTGGCCATTTTTCTCCATCTTTCAACTTGATTCTTTTGTTTTGTGCCACCTAGACGCAAATAAGCCAACACGTCGGAATGAATCAGCTCGGATTCTGGACGCGTATTTCAGTCAGTAATAGCTCTTAATGAGAGGAAATAGCGAGCCCAGGCTCCAGGCCATGCAGTCGCTTGCCAGGATATGTCTATTTATGCGAATGACAGTGTGAAAATACTTCATGAAAACATTCTGTTCTGACGGTTCCTTTGGTCGTAACCTCACCGTTTATTTAATATCTGTTAGCGGTGAGCTAATGGATGAGCGGGAGGACGAGTGAAATAACCCAGTCTTAAGCTTTCCTTTCACTCATCTCCTTAATGGAGCTGGAATGCAGACACCCAACACTGATCTCTTTTGTTTTTTTTTAAGTAACGTTAGCTAAGCCACGTCTTAATATCATTTTAGTCATATTAAAGTGCACTGGGTCTCCCCTGTCTTGTGGGACGTGTTACGCCCGTAGACCCGAGCGCGTTGCTTTTAATCTCGGTAAAGCTGTGGCGTCTCAATCTCCACACTCAGACCGGCAGTTTAAATAAAATCACTCTAATCCAGCAAAGCAAGAGAAATGAAATGGCACGGATTAAAAATAAGCATCAAACCCTTCTCCGGCTGTCTCTCTCTCTCTCGTCTATGCACAGCCACGTCTTCTTTTAGATCAAGTGTAGTTCTCAATCGAACATTAGTCAGCGTTACATGTTAGCAAAAGATGATATTTCAGTAATTCATTAAAAACTCTTCAGTTGAAGACGTCTTTACTTCCATTCCTGGACTTCATGTTGCCAGATCCCTCATTAGATAGAATAGAAATCTGTTGGTATCTATGTTGGAGGTCTGGAAAACCAACCAGATGCTGCTGCAAATTAACTCTGGAGAACAAAACACTCGTTTTTCCAAACACTCGTCATTCCTGAAAGATTATCAACTAAAACATTCTTCAAAAGGAAGGAAGCTCTTGTTCCGATCAATTCTACAGTCTAATCCGCTGATCTGCTGGTTACATGGTCTATGTGTGAAGCCTAGAAGTAGCCAGTCACTCGCTCTTGAGTTAGAATGGAGAGACAAGCTGAAAATTTTGAAAAATAATTTTGGAATTTGGAATTTTGGAATTTTTTCCCCAATTTTTTGAATATGAATTGTTTAGAAATGGCGTACCAAAGGCACTGGAATCCAAATCAGAATCCACAAGATAGAATTGGACCTAGAATTGACCACATCTGAAATCTCCAAAATGTCTCAAATTATAAAACGTCTGAATTTAGAATTGAAAACGTCTCAAAATTGAAGATGTCCCGAAACTAGAAATGCCTCAATTTAAAAACAAAACAAACAAAAAACGTCAGAACTGAAATCATCTGAAATTTGAAAATGTGTAGAATTGAAAACGTCTCAAATTAGAATTTAAATTGTCTCAAAATGAAAAATCAGAATGGAAATAATCTAAAAATTGAAAATGTCTCAGAATTGGAAACTTGTGGAATTGAAACCGTCTGAAATCAGAATTGAAATCATCTACCAACTGAAAACATCTCAAAATTGAAAATGTCCCAAAACTGGAAACGTCTCAAATTGAAAACGTCTGAAATCAGAAATGAAATCATCTAAAAATTGAAAACATCTGGAATGGAAAACGTCAGAAAATCAGAATCTCAGAATTCAGAATCAGAATTTGGTCTCAACATTAAAAATGGGTTGAAAATAGGATTGGAATAATGTAAAAATTGAAAACGTCTCAAATTGAAAACGTCTGAAATCAGAATTAAAATCATTGGAAAATTAAAAACATGTGAAATTGAAAACGTCTCAAAATGGAAAACGTGGAAATCAGAAATGAAATCATCTGAAAATTTAAAACCTCTCAAAATCGAAAATGTCCCGAAACTTAAAACGTCTCAATTTAAAAAAACATCTCAAATCAGAATTTAAACCCTCTCAAAATTGAAAAGGGTTGAAATCAGAATTAAATCACGTAAAAATTGAAAATGTCTCAAAAATTGAAAACGTGTGCGATTCAAAATGTCTTAAAATTAAAAATGTCCCAAAACTGTAAATGTCTCAAACTGAATTTAAATCAGAATTTAAATAAAAAAAGAAACAGAATTAAAATAATCTGAAAGTCAAAAACATCTGGAATTGAAAATGGAATTGAAAATAAGAAAGCACAGAAAACACTGAATTCAGATTCAGATTAATGTGTGCTGTTTACACTGCAGTGACACGTGTCACGTGAACAAACAAAATCCATCACCAGAGGTCAATGAAATGAGGGAGAAAAACAAACAGGATCTGTCTTATTTATTGTCTCCTAACGCCACATTTGAAGGAACTGCACCCCCCCACCCCCCACCCACACACACACACACACACACACACACTGCCACACTTGGTCTATTTTGACAGGTTGGATCCTGTTTTTTCAACTCATCCATTTTTTTTCTCTTCAGCACTTTGCCTTCATCATGATTTAGCCGTCTCTATGTATATGTATGTGTGTGTGTGTGTGTGTGTGTGTGTGTGTGTAGGGGGCTTGAACTGAAAAAGGTTAACACACCAGCATTGATATGCACAGTGAGATTAGCTTTAATCTTTAATCAGAGCTCAAGACCCCTGATGTCCTCGCCCTCTGAGTGTGTGTGTGTGTGTGTGTGTGCGAGATCCGAGGGTCTCCTGATTTGCTTTGCCCATTATCCAGTCTTTATGGGGAGCGCCGCTCCTGGTCGCTGAAGACCGAGTGTGAGTTAACAAGCGGAGAGTGACACTCGTTTAGAGAATCCATTAATCTCTTAATCCCTCTCTTTAGCATCTCAGACACATGAAACGATCCTCTCTCGCTCTCTCACTTCCTCCCTCTCGCTTTCTTCCTTTCACACTTTTACCCCCCTCATCTGTAGTTCCTTTTTCTTTCATGTGTCTGGTCTCACTGTGAAGGGATAATCTCCCTCCCTCGCTTTCTCTCGCTCCCTCTCTCTCTCTCTCTCTCTCTCTCACTCCGTCTTGTCAGTAGACGGTGAGAATATGAGCAGCGGGCATCGTTTAACCTGAGCGAACCGGCTCTCCGGGATCTCTGTGCTCGTCTTTTTGCGCTAAAAGACTGACGCCTTTTCTCGTTAGTGACTTCAATAAAAAGAATGGTGAAAATTTTGAAATGAAATATAACTAGAAACAGATAAAAACTCAATATATATATTAAAGGAATAGTCTCAGCAAAACACTCCAGGTCACGTTGGTCTAGAAAAATAATCCAACTCTAGCGCACGTTTTACTCCAGCTCACGTGTTATTCTTCAGTGAGTGTTACGAAGAGCCAGATTCAAAGACCCCCTGAAGCCATACACACACACACACACACACACGCACACACATCTGCGATTTCACTCTGTTCTCTCGACTTCCTCCGTCATGATGGACAGATTGTAATCAGCGACTATCACTGCCTGGGCAAACAGTAAAAATGGACCAAACACGACATCAAAGAGAACACGAGAAAACACACTGTCTCTGCTAGAGAGGGGAAGCTGCACTGGACACACACACACACACACACACACTATGACCTCACTGTGCTGAATACACAAGATCGAATCTGCTCTCTTTCGGAAGCTTCTGGAAGGCCGTGGAATAAAAGAAGGCCTTAGTCAGGCCTTACTCACTCATTCAAATAACACGCTTACACACACACACACACACACACTTTCTCTCTCTCTTTTTCTGTCTCTCTCTCACCGTACAGGAAGTGCTGCTATTTGTCCCAGTGTCCTCTTCGCGGGTCAGCGGCTGAAAAAACGCTCCTGTCACTTTCCCTGTGGGAGCGGCCAAGGTGACAAACACACACACACACACACTCTTCTAAGGTGGAGATTCCACCGGCTGAGTTATGGAACTCCCTTAGGGTCTCAGGCACGGCCATTAAACAAAACTGTTGTTGGGGAAAAGAGGGGTTTCTAAAACAGTAACCTAGACAAGCCCTGTAGGGACGAATCTCCACGAACCACACACTTGTTTTCTAACCTCGAGTAAAGAATAATGGAGTCCTCGTCGCTCGGCCGGGGCTACAGCTGATAGCTACGAATTCGTTTTCCGCCAATCCATGACCATTGTCTCACCTTTACCTTTAAAAGAATTTTTTTTTTCATAATCATTAAATGATACCGGGGTTCCAGATGTCCTTCAGTGTCATCACACCAAACAGACTTACATAGATATGGATTCGTTCCTTTTATAACATTATGACCACCTGCCTAATATTGTGTTGGTCCCCCTTTTGCTGCTAAAGCAGCCCTGACCCGTCGAGGCATGGACTCCACCAGATCCCTGAAGGTGTGCTGTGGTATCTGGCACCAAGATGTTAGCAGCAGATCCTTTAAGTCCTGTAAGTTGCGAGGTGGGGTCTTAATGGATCGGACTTGTTTGTCCAGCACATCCCACGGATGCTGGATTGCATAGAGATCTGGGGAATTTGTCAATTTGTTTGGAAAGTCAACACCTCAAACTCGTTGTTGTGGTCATCAAACCATTCCTGAACCATTTTTGCTTTTGCTGCACGGAGCATTATCCTGCTGAAAGAGGCCACAGCCATCAGGGAATACTGTTTCCATGAAAGGGTGTACATGGTCTGGAACAATGCTTAGGTTGGTGGTACGTGTCAAAGTAACATCCACATGGATGGCAGGACCCAAGATTTCCCAGCAGAACATTGCCCAAAGCAGGACACTGCCTCCGCCGGCTCGCCTTCTTCCCATAGTGCATCCTGGTGCCATGTGTTCCCCAGGTAAGTGACGCACACGAACCCGGCCATCCAGGTGATGTAAAGAAAATGTTATTCATCAGACCAGGCCACCTTCTTCCATTGCTCCGTGGTCCAGTTCTGATGCTCACGTGTCCATTGTTGGACTCGGTGGTGCACAGAGGTCAGCATGAGCACCCTGACTGGTCTGTGTCTATGCAGCCCCATACGCAACAAACTGTGATGCACTGTGTATTCTGACACCTTTCTATCAGAACCAGCATTAACTTCTTCAGCAATTTGAGCAACAGGAGCTCGTCTGTTAGATCGGATAAGCCTTCTCTCCCCATGTGCATCAGTGAGCCTTGGCCGCCCATGACCCTGTCTCTGGTCCACCACTGTTCCTTCCTTGGACTACTTTTGATAGATACTGACCACTGCAGACCGGGAACACCCCACAGTTTTGGAGATGCTCTGATCCAGTGGTCTAGCCATCACAATTTGGCCCTTCGTCAAACTCACTCAAATCCTTACACTTGTCCATTTTTCCTGCTTCTTACATCAACTTTGAGGACAAAATGTTTACTTTCAAGATACGAATGGTATCAAGATACCTTTCTCACTTATGTTCTTTTTCTTCTCTGGTTTGTCATCTTACAGTCATCATTTAAACTTTGAGTAAACGGTCAGAAATGTTACAAAGCTCTGACACCCTTAATAAATTTTTCTTAAACGCATTTCAAATTACTAGCAAGTGAGCCCCACTAATAGGGGATATTTTTAACATATTACTAAGAAGTAATAATTAATAATTAATCAGTGTAACTTGTCCAAACAGCTGTAGTCGTAAAGGTGCTTACATCTGACAAAATTCGTTTGCTTTTTATTCGTTCTTCCGGTTCTACTTGTGGTGTTGCCTTCAGATTGCTGACCTTTACAAAGCACAATGGTTTAAGCTCGTTCGGGTCAAAGGTCAAGCTGGTTCATCACTTTTCCAGACACGGATTGTAAAGAAAGACACGAGGCAGAATCTGCTCATTAAGAGGTGTTTATTTAACATGTTTATTTTAAACCACACACATATGATTTGACACGCCCACAAAACTCCATAAAAGGCAAAACACACACAAAGCTGAAAAAAAGACTGAATGGTGAAAGCTCTCAGCTTTGCTAGGGTGCCATTACTTTTGCTCAGACCGAACGGCTAGTATGTCTTTGTTTACGGATTAGTCGTGGAATTTCTACCTGCTTTGAGGTCTGAGAAAACATCAGCTAGTTGACTGGAAGCTACATTGCGTAAGGAGGGTTTAAATTTGCATCTAATTAGCATATTATAAATATTCATAAGAACGGGTGTTTTTAATGGGAGGAAGAGATTCTGGGCATAAAAATGTAACCATAGAACCTGTTAGCTCCTTTCGAGGAACCTTTTAAGGCTCTAGATGGAACCTTGTGGTTTCTTATTGAAAGCTAGAACCATGAAAATCCTCTAATGAAAATGTAAACAAATTAGGATTTTCTGAGTGAAGACATGCCATTAGTGTGTGGTTGATTAATTCGGGCTTATCACGAACGCTCCTGAGTTCTACCCACCTGTTTTTTAAATGTTTTTATGACTTGCGAGTGTTTTCTTTTCCTCACACCCTTTCTGGGCGTAACAAGCGTAGAGGGATCATAAAACGATTTCTCCGTCTCGTGTTCCAGAAATGTGATGTTTCCTCTATGGGGATCAATGTAATCACACACGTATACACTCAAACACACACACACACACACACACACACACCTGCCCGCATTGTTCAATCAAGTCTGGCACACGACAGGAAGAGAGTGTTTGCATCCTCCACTTAAGTGCCCCTTTCCTCCCACGATGACATCAGAGCGAACAGGAAGTCGTTGGAATGGAAACCCCCCGCACTCCGGCTCCCTCCCCCTCCAACTGTGTAAGGGTCCGAGCGAGACGTCCACATGCGACGTGACCCCCCACACAGATGCAGATCCTACGAAAGGCGCTCCGAGGCGGAAAGAGAAGGAAGGAGATGAACGGATGGATGGATGGATGGAACGGAGGGACAGAAGGGGACGAGGGGAAGCTTGGAGCGCTCCTGGTGGGCCATGGGGGGCAGGATGTTATGGTTTATTCAGCGTTTAATGTGGGCGTTTCCGACAAGGTGCAGAGTGCCCTCCTCACCACAGAAGGGGAGATTTATGACAGTGATGGCTGACGGCTCGCTTCTCCAGTGTGTGTGTGTCAGTCAGGGTACTTTTTGCCTGTGCCTCTGTATATACAGTGTGTGTGTGTGTGTGTGTGTGTGTTCTTGGCTGAATCCACTTCCACTTGCTCTGAAGGTCAGTAGTAGCGGTCCGTTCAAACCTGGCCTTGAGGATGAGGATGTCACCTCAGTCAAACTTCAGAGCTTGGAAAGTTTAAAAACAGCACACGCAGTCTGTACGTGACCTCTGACCTCTACTTTAAAGTCTACACTTATAGCACAATAGCGCACCAGGCTAATACGGTCTGGCAACCTGCTGTGGTGACGAAGCCAACAGGTAGAGCGGTGTAGCTCTGACCCCTGTGTTTTTATCTTGACCGCAGCCCCCTCGCTGGGCCTCCCATAAAAGTGTCGTCTGGCCCTTAATGCGTTTTCCACCGGGCTTTCACTCACTGATTTTGGCCAGGGCCTTGATTGATTTTTATAGCCCTGAGACTTTGTTATTGGAAGATATCTTAGCGGCTCCTCGTGATCTTGCAGCGCCGGTTAAATGAAACAGATGCAACACGCCCGCCCGCCTGCCTGCTCTGCCGCCCACCCGCCCCCCAGGGGGCAGTTGGAAAGTGTGCCGAACGGAATGAGCGTCAGTACAAACGCACCGGCGCTTATCTCTGTTATTCCATCGTCTAACATCTTTTTAAGCCCACGGATGGGGGAAAGCGCGAGGCAGGTCAGAGAGGTGGTGCGTCTGCGTCGTCCAGATGCAGCAGAAAAAGCACCTATATTTGGATGTTTTGGAGACGAGGTCGGGTGGAGAGGAACCCTCGGCCTGTAGGACCGGACTGTTCCACCGAGATGCTGGCGCTGGGGGGTCAGGAGAGCGGGTCACTAACGAGCCTCTTTTCAACACCTCGTCACATTCTGCTCCACAACAATGAGGGAATTTTTGATGGCTCTTTGTTTATTCACATAAAATTTTTTACTTTATTTTATCTTTTTTTTTAACCACAAATTGATTATATTCTGAAAAGAAATTCAGGCTATTGTGATAAATCAAGGAATCTTTTCTATCTGGAAGTTTAACCTTTTTGTAGAACTTTAAATTCAACTTCTTTTGCAAAACAAACAAACAAACAAACAAACAAACAAACAAACAAATAAACAAATAAATAAACAAATATTTTATTTACAATATTTTTTTATTGTATTTTAGTAGTTGTTCTACTATTTTTCAATTTTTTTTTATTTGAAAATAACCTGATAATTTAAAAAAAACGTAAAAAAGTAAATACTAAATTTATTTATTTTATTTTATTTTTCTTAAAACTGAAGGTAGCCTGTTTTGTCTCAATGTGGAAATCTCAGCTTTATTTGCTAAATAAATCACTAATTAACTAACATTTTATTTATTTATTTATTGCATTTTTTTAACCACAAATTGATTAAATATTTTAAACCACAAACTGAAACATTATATCCAGCCTCTTGCACTAAACAAAGAAACAAACAAACCATGTCATTTTTTAAAAAATCTCTTTTTTATTTCATATTATATTAGCAAAATATTTAAATTATGATTTTATCTGAAAGTCATCAGTCTCAATCTGTTAAATTAAATTAGGCCTCTTTTAAACTAACTCTTAAATTAATTACAGTTCGAGTTTTTAATCAGATGAAATAATACAATTGAGGCACTCTGAGCTGTGAAACTATTTATAATCCCATACAAAGTGAGGGAATTTTTTTTCTTCTAAATTTTATTTTTAATGTTTTTCCAGAGGACCGGTGTTTATGGCCTTCACATGATCTGTAATGACCTTTCAATAATGTCACACCCAGTGAGTGAGAGAGAGATAGAGAGAGATAGAGATGAGAAGGAAGAGCTAGGAGAGAGAGAGAGAGAGAGAGAGAGAGAAGAGAAGGAAGAGCTAGGAGAGAGAGGGAGAGAGAGAGAAAGAGAGAGAGAGAGAGAGAGAGAGAGAGAGAGAATGGAAAACTGTAAGGAAGTGAGAGAGGAGAGAAAAAGGAAGGGTGAGGATAGATAGAGAGAGAGAGAGAGAGAGAGAGAGAGAGAGAATGAGCATGAGAGCTCTTTGGCAACATCAGGCCCTATTTTAAGCCTCTGTGATAAGGCTGGATTGAGAAGGTGCTCAGCTCTTGGCCCTGTCCTGTTGTTGAGTTACTTTGAGACCTTTGACCACAGCACACTCACCTCAGAGCTGCCTGAGAGCTGCCGTGTGTGTGTGTGTGTGCATGTGTGTGTGTGTGTGTGTGTTTAGGCTGGTGAAGAGTAAACTGCACACACCACTTAAAAGAAAATAAATCAGTGTGATGAAGTGATATTCCGCCCTGAATCTCATTACATATATTTATACTGGGGTGTGTTTAGTGATTCTGGTGATGGATGGATGGATGGATGGATGTATAGATATATATGGATGGATGGAGGGAGGGAGGGAGGGATGGATGGATGGATATATGGATGGATGTATAGATATATATAAATGGATGAATGGATGTATGGATGGAGGGATGGATGGATGTATAGATATATATAGATGGATGGATGGGTAGTTATATAGATAGATGGATGGATGAATAGATAGATAGATAGATAGATAGATAGATAGATAGATAGATAGATAGATAGATAGATAGATAGATAGATAGATAGATAGAAGCACTTCAAGTACCGATGATTCAATTATTTAAGCGAATAAACGAAGTGTGGAATTGTTGCAGCTTTGCTTATAAAAGAGGGGTGGAGCCACCAGGCGACCAGTTCAGCGACATATTCGGTACAGAAGTATTGAAGACGTTGCAACAAATACTGGACATGATATTCCAGAATGCAATGCAGCTACACGGAATAATGTAATAAAGCGCTGCCGCATAATGAATGATGGAAACTCTAGCTTGCTGATGTTTGTTAGCCGTTTAAAGAAACTGAGTCTGATCTAAAACGAGTCTGTTGGCTTTCAGTGTGTTTCAGTGTGTCTGTTGGAGAAGCTTACACTGTATTTTACTGGCTGAAGATCAAATCTGAGCTGCTTTTTAGATGAACAAGCACTCGGAGCATCTCAGAGAGCAGAAATGGGTTCGAGATCAACATTTACTTTGAAGATTTTTCACATTTCTGTGTGAAAAAGCTAACCATTTTTGTCTTTTTTAGAACTTTTCTATGAATCCTAGCAGGTTAGAGAATATTAATCACCACTATAGAGTGAGACATGACAAAGACATTCAGTGCTAAACAACACAGACCCTGTGTGTGTAATTAATGTGGATGTGTTTGATTAGCTTCATTTAAAAATGTTTATCATAATAAAATATTACAGCAATAGACTTAAATCCAGTACACACTGTTCACCACATCATCTACATTTCTTAGCTGTACTGAACACGCCCTGCCTCGCCTCGCCTCACCTCGCCTCGCCTCGCCGATTACATCTGCCGTAGATGTTAATTGTGTACATTTTTTGATTGTCCCTTTAATTTGGCCCGTCTCTCAGTGATCCTGTGTGGAGAAATGCCGAAGCTTCACCTCCTGAGATTAAAGAACAAACGTGAGAAGCGAATAAACGCTTAGAAGCACACGAGCAAGTCTGATGAAAGCAGCACACAGAGTGTCTGATAAAGATCAGAGATCAGGAGACCATCTGCTTGTGTGTGTGTGTGTGTGTGTGTCTGTGCGTCTGTGTGTGTGTGTGTGTGCCCTTTTATCCAGTGCATGTGAGCTGTAGAGATAAACAGCTAGTTGGGCATCGAGATCGTTGGACATTAGAACCACTCCCTCCTTCCTGATTCACACACACACACACACTATAACTTCGAAACTAATGAGAGATACGAATGGGCCATGAAATGAGCATCATTCAGCCAGCCCTTGAAGAACATCTCCCTCTCTCTCTCTCTCTCCCTCTCTCTCTCTCTCTCTCCCTCTCTCTCTCATTTATCTGATTTAGAGGCCCACAGGGATGGCTGGAGGCTGTGTTTGGAGCTAAACTGGCAGTGCCACATGGTGCCAGCTCCTAAGGTCCTCCCTCTGGCCCACCACGTCTCTCACAGTCATGACCTCTGACCCACACAAGAGGAGAAACTCTGCCCTTAAACACACACACACACACACACACACACTGCATAACACAAGCTGAGAACACTATACTTGCTTCATTTGTTACTAGATAGATATCCCTAACTTTACCTTTGTGTATGTTTAACCTGTAGAACAATGCTTTTGTTCGAGATCTATAGCTCAATATTTGTATATGATTATCTCTATACAATGCCTATCTATCTATCTATCTATCTATCTATCTATCTATCTAATATGCTTTGCTAGATATAACTATCAGTATTTTATATACAATGCTACCTGCTCTAAGTCTCTCTCTTTCTCTCTCTCTCTCTCTGTATGTGTGTGTGTGTGTGTGTGTACCAGTATATCAACATTCTTATCATTAACTAGATCTACAAAGATCTACATATCCACATGCGCTATGTTTATAGAAATAAGCTTCGGGTTTCAGGTAAATCATTTTTCTTGCTTTGCATTTGGTTTGGATTCGAGTCGATTGTTGAGAATAATGCGCGCGCGCGCGGTGATAACGCACGCGCTTGTTTTTATTTTCATTTAACTGACTACTACTACTACTACTAATACTAATATTAATAATAATAATAATAATAACAACAATAATAAATGTCTCCCACATTAACTGGGTTGCGTGAAGGGCCTGTGGTCATCTCCTGTGCGCGCGCACACACATACACACACTTCACCGACAGCAGGATGGACAGCCCGAGGCGCGCGCCTCTGCGCGCTGCTGGAGAGATGTGCAGCGCGCGTGTCCGTGTGTCCGAATTGCACATAGTTAGCACAGGTGACGTACTATTTTGACAGTATGCGGTTTAAGGTTTTTGGGGGGACACGGCCGTCCTCGTTAACTCCCTGGACTTCTCTCTGGTTTCTTTTTTCTTTTTCCGTTTCCGGAAACCACCTCTCTCTCTCTCTCTCTCTCTCTCTCTCTATCTGTCTCTCTGTCTGATTTTAATGTCCTAGTGTAATGCGTGTTTTCCAGCCGGTGCGCACCAGAGCAGCTTGGGAGGGACGGGATGCAAAAAAGGCCAGAGAGAGAGAGAGAGAGAGAGAGAGAGAGAGAGAGAGAGAGAGAGAGCGGGACACCTGTTTTAAAAAAAAGAGACAACAAAAAAACATGGGGACGCACGAAAAGTTTGCTGACTTCGCGAGCAATTCATTTGTCCTCGAACACACTTGCTTGCGACATGGAAAAGAGACGCGCCTTTCCTTTTTGGCAGGAGTGGACAGCGAGACAGCGGGGAAAACAGCAGTTTATGAGTGGAGCGCTAAACAGGGGCATTACATTTGCTCTGTGAATCAATTCATCTCCCACTGAAGCTGTTCTGGCACAGCTTACCCCTCTCCAGGGCGGTGAAACAATTTACGCTCGTGCTCCCCCCCCCCTTATTATTATTATTATTATTATTATTATTATTATTATTATTATTATTATTATTAAAATAGTAGTAACAGTAGCATTTACATATAAGCTATATTCGACATTGCTCAATTCAATTCATTTAAATCTCTATTCTATTTTTTTATTTCCTTTAAATTCAGTAATGCTTGAAAATATATCAATACCTCAGTCTGTTTAAATTATACGCATACATTTTGATTTTATTTCAGTGGCTTAAGGAAAAGAATTAAAAGCTGATTAATACCCAAACAGTCCGATATTAGGACAAATGAAATTAGAAGAAAATCTGAAGCACGTGTGAATTCAAATATATCAGATTTATTTATATATATATATATTTCTTAAAAATCGTATTTCGTTACGGTTTTTGTTTGTTTTTGGTTCGTTTGTTTATGTGCAACTTTTTCGGTTAAATATGTTGAATAATATAATATAATATAATATAATATAATATAATATAATATAATATAATATAATATAATATAATATAATATAATGTGTAAATATTCTTCATCGTTCAATTGTCAGAAATTACATATTCGGATTGTTGTGAGCCTCAAATGAACACATTTATTATTATTATTATTATTGTTATTTTTAAATATCCGTAAACAAAATCCCGATGACTTTTCTTTTTAATGTTTAATCGCCAGGTTTATGCTCTCAAGCAAACAATTAATCGCAAGCGAAACAAAACAAACAAACAAATAAAATCCACACCGCAAATTGCGCACGGAACATAAATGATTAGTCGGGTAACACTTTCTGGACACTTTCAAATGTAATGGTCAGAGAGAGAGAGAGAGAGAGAGAGAGAGAGAGAGGGGTGAAAGATTAGGTGGAAATTTGAGACGGCGCTAGAACAAGCCGGAGCAAAGGAGTGTTTTTCATCGGCACGCATTCACTTTCGAGCTGCGCTTCACATCAAAAAACACAAAATACACATGCACAATTTCTAAACTAACCCAGCCCCCCACCCCCCAAAAAACAAAACAAATAGAAATTCTTGAGGAAAAAATCAGCAGAGCTCACGCTTGGGGTGAAGTACGGAGGAATAAAAGTTCTCAAAACGCGTCAGGGAGATTATTTGCACCTTATTTGCACACATCATTAAAAAAAGCCCTAAAGAGGTCGACACTCTAAAAACAAAAGTTTCTAAGAAGATGTTTTAGGGATTGTTTTTCTGTTTACATACCAAGAGAAGCTTTAAAAAAAAAAAAGTAACCAGGGTGCGTGTTTACACAAACTCTAATGAGGATGAGGATGAGGATGAGGTGCTGCTTGCGAGTACGTGTGCTTGTGGACCTTTGAGGAAAATTCATTTTAAATGTTTAACACGTGAGCTTTGTCTAAGAGCTACATTTCTTTTTTTGTAAGAAATACAAAAAGAACAAATAGTTTATTTTATTTAGAATATGTCTATTTTAGAATTTTCCTATAATATTTTTCCTGCCAGCGAAGATGACATATGAATGAATTAAAATGATTAGAAGCTGTAATAATTAATCGTCACTTTTATTAAAAAAAAAACAAAAAACAAAAACAATCCTTACAAGTCCTGTCCCCCTTTTTTTTCCCTCGATGATTTGTCAGGTAGGGGAGTTTTCTTTTCTTTTCCTTTTTTTTTCCTCCTCTCCAAGTCCTCAGAGCGCACCGACTTCCTCGCGAGCCACCGTCCGCGGTTCTTATTGGTAGGCGCGTGGTTACATCACAATGGCCGATTGTGACGCGGAGTTCTTTCCTGTTTCCTTCGGCCGCGTCTTTAAGTGGGTGCCTGCAGTCGGAGGAGCGCGTGCAGAGAGCGCTTCTTCTCCTCCTTCTTCTCCATCCGCCTTCTTTTGCTTCCTCCTCTCGTGCTTCTTCATCGCCACCGCACAGCCTGGCGCGCGCTCCCGGACACCCCGAGACACGCACTGAGACCGAGACACGCACAGACAGACACAGCTCCGTATTCCACAGAGGAGAAGAAATCTCTCTTTTTTCCCCCTCCTGTATATGTGTGTGCGTGTCGCGTTTACTCTTCTTTCACATCTCTCGCTCTCCCTCTCTCTCTCTCTCTCTCTCTCCCTCTCTCTCTCTCCCTCTCTCTTTCTCTCAAACACACACACACATACACATACACATACACGCACACACACTCATTTCCCACGCGCGTCGCTCGCTCCCGTTACTCGGGCAGAATATTTTGTCGCGCGGTTTTGATCCTCTTTCTTCAGAATAAAAAATAAAAAAGAGGAGGACATTTCCATTTCCCTTTCACGCTCCGTTTGCAGAGGTAAGTCACCCCCCCTTTTACTGAATATTACAGCTTTATTTTGCTTTGGTGTTTGTTGGTTCTTTTAATAAATTCGGAGCGCGAGAGGAAAATCTCCCGGTGGTATAAAAACAGAAGAGAAGGAAAAAGTAAGAAAGTCCGGAGTAGACTTCGAGCGCAGTGCGTTCTCTGAAATCTCAACGCAGGAAGAAGTTTATAGCGATGAGAAAAATAACAATCCTTCTGAAATCTGACTGATTAATAATAATAGTAATAATTAAAAATATTGTCAGTGTTATTATTAATAGATATTTTTTAAAAGATCATGACGTCGTTTGTCATGGACATGTTTAAGGCTGTTGGTCATGAAAGTCTTGTCTACACGGTGTAGTCTCGCCGTTACGCGTTACACACACACACACACACACACCTCGCGTCTCTCCGCTGCGTGTTAGCACGCGCACGCCGCATTTCTGAAGCCGCGCGTCTTTCTGAGGTTTTTTTTTTTTGCTTTGCGCACTTCTCCCGGAGTTCTCACGGTGTTCCCGAACCGATCCGTCCCCTGTCCCATGAGATCACCCTGTCTGCACCCGTTCAGGCTCACTCCAGCTCAATCCCCGTGTGGGGTTTAGTGTCTGGGTTCGGGTTAGATACTTTATCACACCTTTGATCCCGTATCCATGCTGAAAAGTGAGAAGCGAACAGACGCGAATATTCAGTATCTATCACACACCGAGTTAAAACTGGAGCAGATTTCAAACCCTGAATGTCAGACTTAGGGAAACTTTTGTGTGTGTGTGAGTGTTTTAATCATTTTGCTTCTCGCAAACTCTCTCCAGTGTTAGCGATGTTTTTTTTTCTTGTCTCTCTCTGTCTTTCTTTCTCCCTCCCCTTCTTCACGCAGTGTTTGTCAGTTTCAATAAATACAACCGAGAGGAAGTTGGAAGTTCTCAATCCTCTGGCTTAGTTCCTCGTTTGTAATTCCGTGAAATTTTTTTTTTCTTTCTTTTTTTTTTTTTTTTGCGCCGTGTGCGCATGCGCGGAGACAGGGAGACAGGTGCGCTGTGACGAAAGACAGGTGCTGGAAGCCGCCTCGCGCCTGATAAAGGACAACCTAGCGCATTGTTTAGAAGCTCCGTCTTGTTTTCTTGTGCGTAAAACGGACGACCTTCGCCTTCATCCATCCATCCATCCGTCATCCGTCTGTTATATAAACACAAAAAGTGTTTGTCCCGGTAATAAAACAGAAAAAAAGAAGTGCTGATTGATTGCACGCGTCCTAACCGGAATACGCATTTTATAAATATTGTCGCTTTTTAAAACTAATTGTTTTTTCGCTAAAAATGCGTAATTTAAATTTTTGCGTAAAAAAAAATCTAAAAAATATTTCTAAAAATATGCGCCCCTTTTCCTCCACGGTGTTAAAGCCCCATAGTCAAGTTCGCACTGGATTTGTTTGTCTTCCAACCCGAATTATTGTCTTTTTTGTTTTTTTTAGAGAAAATGAAATAAATGCTTTAATAAAATAAGGGAAAGACAGAGAGAGCGAGAGAGAGAAAGACAGATAGAAAGAGAGAGAGAGAGAGAGAGAGAGAGGGGACATGTGATTGTGTTAAGATTCTTTAGTTTACATAAACTGACATTACTTTGTTTTAAAATCTCAGTATCATCATAAGCAATGTTCATTTAACTTATTTAATTTAATTAATTAATTAATTAATTAATTAATTAATTTAAATTATTATTTTTTTCTTTTTTTTGTACAATAAATTATTCCTTCGGGTTTTGTAAGTTGCAACTCCTTACATAAACTCTTACACCGAGGATCTCCTTTAGATTTGCTTTTTTCCCCTTATGGAAGAATGGAAATAAAAGAAAAAAATAAATAAAGTTAATTAAAAATAATACTTCAGTAGATGATCGATCTTTCTAGGTCATTCGATCATATTTATTTATTAATCTGTTTGTTCTTATGTATGACAATTGATTAGAAAATCTTTTACACAGTGAGACATTTAAAGATCTCAGGGACTGAGCAAAAAAAAATATTTTTCATTCATTATCAATATAATATATCCCAGAACTTTTTGGAGGGTTTTGTTTAAAAAATGAAAAATAAATAAAATGAACAGTACACAATGATATCCAACGCCATCGTTTTTTTCTTGCAATATTCAGCATGATTTGTATCCTTCATAAGTTTTTTTTTTCAATGCCCTCACCAAGCTAATCCTAGACAAATGAGGACAGTAGAAAGGCGATTAACATAAATTTATGCAGATTTTTCTTGTTGATGTTGTTTTTCATGCGAAGTGACAATTGTTGCTTTGTTTTTGTTACTAGGGCAGTATACACAATGTAGGACTTTGCTCATGTATGCAAAGCTGAGGTGTTAAACACCCCCCTTCCTCCATCCACACCCACCACCATACATCCATTTTCTCTCTGCTTGGACTTCCTGTTCCAGTGTTCTGACCAAATTTAATCAAATTTCCTGTTTGCAAATGCGTATGTTCAGGATAATTTGCGATAAACCAGCTTTGTCTTACTCAGCCATATTTAAGAGATATTTGCAACATACACACTTTTAAAATTTCGACTAAAGCTGTAAATATATAAACATTATGTTGAGAAAACAGGTGTGTAATATCCTTAGTAGAAAATATTATAATATAATAATAACAATAGTATTGTAATTTATTGTGCATTGTAATTAATACATTTACAATGTACAGTGTTTACAGGGTATCGCTAATCCAGACCCTCATATAAAACAGGTTTAAACCATTGTTAAATTATACTAAAAGTTATTTTATTACAAATAAAATGCTGATCATCCATGTTTTGTGATTTTGTTCCCTGTCCTTTTGGCAGGTCACAGGAATTTACCAAAAGAGTGTGATCCCTGGCCTTTGAGAAATGGCTCAATAGTAGCACCAGGGATGCCGGACCATGACAGTGAGTCCCTCCTAAACCGACAGACCAAAAGAAGACGAGTGGACATCGGCGTCAAGAGAACCGTGGGCTCGACCTCCACGCTGACATCAGCAGCTTCTACTGACTTCATTACCAGCCGCACAATTAAATCCGCCAACATCTTTGGGGCCATGAACGCCCATCATAGCGGAGAGCAAGACATTCTGGAGTGTCAAGGGGTACAACTTGGACATGGGGACTCGAACGAGACCAAGTCCAATGTGCTCCGGAAGCTTCTCAAGAGGGCCAACTCATACGAGGACGCAATGATGCCTTTTCCCGGTGCTACCATCATCTCACAGCTGTTAAAGAGCAACATGGCAAAAAATGGTGCAGGGGGAGGAGTAGAACCGGGGTTCCCTAGTAGTGCTCTCTCCAGCACAGGATCCGAGGTGCCCCAAGAGGATGCGTGCAGTAACTCATCCCAGGAAAGCCCTCAGGAGTGTCTCTCGCCGTTCAGCCGCCCAACTCTGGGTCATTTTGACGTCGAACGACTTAATGATGAACACCTCCGAGCTAAGCGAGCTCGTGTGGAGAACATCATTCGTGGAATGAGCCACTCGCCCAATGTAATGATGCCATCAAACTCCAGCTCAAGGGAACGAGAGCGGGATGGCGAAGGGGAACCTGAAGGTTCCCAGCAGCCTTCCAGCCCACGAGAGGGCTATCGCGAGAACAAGCGCAAGCAGAAGCTTCCTCAGCAGCAGCACAGCTTCCAGCAGCTGGTGTCAGTGCGCAAGGAGCAAAAGGTGGAGGAACGCAGGCAGCTTAAGCTGCAGCTTGAGGACATGCAGAAACAGCTGCGCCAGCTGCAAGAGAAGTTCTTTCAGATTTACGACAGCACTGACTCTGAAGGGAACGACCCAGACCATGATGGAGGGAACCTCTCCGAAGACAGTGCTCGCTCCGATGCTGGGCTCATGGACGGAGACGTCGATGAGCGCCCCATGCACGATTCTGCTGCCGATCGTTCTGATAACGAGATGTCAGACTTGGACCCGGGTCACTTTCTGGACAGAGCAAGGGCACTGCTAAGAGAACAGGCCCTTCTGGATGGCGAGAAGCCCAAACGGGAGGCCTCGATGAGGGGCAAAGGTCCGACCTCTATGCATGCAGAAGGCAAGCATTTGGCAGAGACCCTAAAGCAGGAACTGAACTCTGCCATGTCTCAGGTGGTAGACACCGTAGTGAAAGTCTTTGCGAAACCTCCACGGCCTCTCCCGCAGGTGTTCCCGCCGCTTCCTGCACCTCAGGATCGTTTTAGCGTTAATGGGGACAACCCCAACTTCCACACAACCAATCAGCGCCTGCAGTGCTTTGGAGATGTCATAATCCCCAGCCCACACGAGTCATTTGGTGGAGTCCCGCTCCCCAGTGCCAATGATCAGACAGAGGCACTGCCTTTAGTGGTGAGGAAGTCTGCAGCTGAACATCACCACCAATCCTCAGCAGTGGGTGCTCATGGTGGCCACCACCATCCCTCCCTCCATCCCTCTTCCCTGTCAGCCAACATGGGCTTCAGCCCACCATCTTTCCGTCACCCATTCCCCCTCCCTCTAATGGGGTACCCTTTTCAGGGGCCGCTTGGTGCCCCGTCGATAGGGTACCCGGGCAAAGACAGAGGCTCACCTGATTCCATGGACCTCTCACGGGAGACCACCAGCTTACGGACCAAGATGGCATCCAACCACCATATGGGGCACACCCGGTCCTGCTCGCCTACCCACCCAGGGAGCACAGCTGAGAGTTTGTCTCTGTCACTCATTAAGTCAGAGTGTGGAGACCTCCAGGACATGTCTGACATCTCGCCATACCCAGGGAGTGCAATATCCTTTTTTCTAGCATTAACTAAACATTTTGCTTAAACTCTGTTTGTAATGTTGATATTGAAACTGGGGTTTCCCCCTTAAAAAAAAAATCTGATGTGTTGCACTTGTAGAACTGAGGAATGGCCTTGGTTCTCCTAAATGTCAGAGGTGATAGATCTTTTCAGCTAGTAGATGGAGCATTTTAAAGTGCTACTCACTTTACCATCCTCTGTTTAATTGTGTACTCTAGGTACTCAGCTCAGACCTCCACTATTGATTCCCTGAGTGGCCTCCTATAGGCTTTTTGTTAAGTCACTCTAGCGTCTCTATTTCCCACTCAAATTCTTTTTTTCCATCAACTCTCCTGCTTTAAGACATAGATTTAAATGTGATTAGGTCCCTCAAATTTCCATAGTCTAGATGCCCTCATGATAAGGGTATAAAGGTTTCAGGTAAGTTCCTGAACATAGAATGATTCTCTTGCTAAAGGGCCTTGTGTTTCAGGCTACCGTTTTAAGCTGAAATACATTCTAGCACCTGTACACTTAATAAGCCTGGTGCTTCAACAGGATCATCACTGAAACTTAAATTTACTCCAAGAGATTCAAAATATTTTTAGCTCCTCAGGGTATAATTTGGCATCGACCATGACAGATGTTTTTGTCGTCAAACTTTGAGGTTCATTCGAGGACTCAAAGTCTAACCTGCTGTCTGTTTTTTATGACTGACAGGTTCCACCTCTCTCAACCCTCATCATATCCTATTATAGAGAAAAAAAAGATGGAGGAACAATTATCCCTTCTTTTTATTTTCCCCCCTTTGGATTCATAAAGATCGGTCAACAACCTGAGGGCCCTCAGCTGTTGCTTGGCAGCCAAACAATCTCTCTCTCTCTTTTTTTTTCTTGTCTTTTTTCCCCTTCCTTTCTTTTCTTTGAAGCAGGCATTAACAGGTGTTTGCGGCTGTATGTTTGTCTTTCATTACACTGCCTCGTCTTGTCTGGCGAGCCAAGGGCCCTACGCTCTCCACAGCCGCCCCATCAAGAAAGCGGCACGAGAGGAATAAAGGAAAAGAGAGATAGAAAGCAATTAAAGCAATGACCGTACGCAGCGGTTGCTGTGCGTTTTTATGTAGCAATTTTAAAAAATCACCCGAAATGGTTAGGCCGTAAAGAGAAAATGAAAAAGAAACGGTGGAGTGGAACGCAATTTTATATTTCGACTGATAATTGCTAGTAGCATGTGCTTAGTTCAAGGTGTAGTTACAAAACAAAACAAGCTAGCAAGTCACACAGGTACAAAGAAAAGTGCACGTAGCCCTAAATTGTTACACTAATGACATCTGACTCTTGATCTGGCGGCAAAAACGAGTATAAACAAGCTGCCTGATAGTCCGAGGAAACGCAGGTAGGATTATGGAGCTTCCTTTACAGATAGTACATCAGGTCCGGATGGAGAAATGATAGAAGGATAGGCGGTAGGCACGCTGGCCTGAATATAGGGTCTAAGTATGCTTGAGGAAAGTGCTAGAAATGGAAACGTTATTTGGGTTTGAAATGCGCTTTAGGCATGGTATATTCAAGATTAACTAAAGGTATGAGAGAGAGAGAGAGAGAGAGAGGTGGGGGTTGGATTTGGGTTTGTTTGGGATTTTGCCTGCGAATGGGGTTAGAGACGTGTTGGGAATGGGGTTAAACTGTGAACACTCGGGCGGAAACGGGGTTAGCATGGACTCAGAGATGGGGGTAATAGTTCGGAAGCAATTAGGATGAGATTACGGTTCTGGTTGTGGACGAGAGACAGTTATGTGATATTATGTTTGGGGACAGCGTTCGCGTATTGTGACATGGCCAGCAGCGGCAGGTGAAAGTTTTTTCCCCCCCAGCGTGACCACTAGGATACTGGCGGCCAGTCTGTTTGACAGACACACAAAAGGGTCCAGAGCTGGTTTCAGAAGAGGCAGGGCCGGGGAGGAGGGTGCGGAGGACTCTTTGTCTGGCAAAATCGCATAATCAGCCATTTTGTTGTGTGGCGGAGGTTAGGGCAGGAGAACGTCCTCTGCAGGAATGTCACACTCGGTGCCCGCTTCGCACTTACAATGCGTTCTTAGCTTAAATAGATTATTGATGAATGCAGAACGCATGGTGGAAAAAGTGCAGATCGGACTGAAACACCCAGACGACTGGCCAAGCAGTTTTTCGGCTTTTCCTCCCACGCGAAAGTGAAAACACTGATAAACCGAAGCATCTCGTCTCTTCACCTCATCGCATCACGTCTCATCTCATCACGTGTAAAAAGTTCCGTTTGTGTGTTAATCGAATTATGAACCATAGCCCATAAATTATACTTAAGTAGTCAGCTAGTGCCACTTTTTTCTTCTTCTTCTTCTTCTTCTTCTTCTTCTTCTTTTTTCCCCCCACTTGAATCATATCACTATAAAGGTTCAAAGAGATTACCCTTCCATAAATACAGCTCCTATTGCTAAGTAATTAGGGAGAGAGAGAAAAAAACACCCCTCTAGCGTTTAATTTCATTGTTGCGTGTTACGCTGCAAACGTGTAACTTTTATTTGTGCTCCCCAGTGATAAACTTGTCATCAGCTTTCATGTTGAAATGTAGTTTTTTGTGGTTTGTCATGATCCATTCATTCACGGCGCTGAATGAAGTAATGCTGCGAAAGAAAAGAGCAGCTTGTCCCTCTTTCATTCTCTCTGGCCTTTGTGCTCATAAAGCAAGACCAGATGGTGAGAGAAAAAGGGAGAGAGAGTGTGTGTGTGAGAGAGAGAGAGAGTGTGTGTGTGAGAGAGAGAGAGTGAGAGAGGGTGGGTAAGACAAAGATGCGCTTTTCCAACTAAGCCCCCCCCCCACCCCCCACCCCTTTCTCTTTTTCTCTCATTTCTTTTTTTTTTCTCTCCCTCAATTATGTGAAGTACTCCACTCGTGGTCGGCCTGAATCCGCATTATCTTTGAATGTGTGCACACTTTATAAGACTTGTTTATGTTTTTGTGATTAGCCGTATTTACATGACAAACGCGTCATTTTACAGTCGTATCGCCACTTCAAAGGGACGTCTTTAGACGCTCTTCCGCCGGCCCCTCGAACCTCCCGGCCGAATCGTTGCCTACAGAAATGAAATGGGGTGGTAAATGTGCTGTCACGATGCCATGACAGGAGCTCAGGCTGCAAAAACGAGTGAGCGGGTGTCGATTTCAAGACGGAAATTCTGCCTAATTTCAACAAAAGTGACGAAAACAGAGGAAAAAAAAAACATTGAGGTTCTCAGGCTTTTTTGTCATTCCCCCCGAGGCCTTCTCAAAAGTGCTTACCGCTGTATTTGTAGGTGACATGCAAACAATCTCTCACTCTTTTACATCTGAAGGAGGAGGTTGGCTGAGGCTTAGGGCTTAGGGAAAGACGTTGCTCGCTTTGCCTGCGTAATGGCTTTCTCATGTAAAACTGGCTTTTCTGCGGTGGTATATTGGCCGTGACGGCGCAGCACCTTGAGTAATGATGATGACAATGGCAAGCAAATCCTGCCTGCTCTCTTTGCTTGGGGCTCGGCTGCTTTTCCTTAACCCACTCATTTGCACATTCAGGAAGGGCTTTCCCCCAACCACCTGAAGAAGGCCAAGCTCATGTTCTTCTATACCCGGTACCCCAGCTCCAACATGCTCAAGATGTTCTTCTCTGACGTTAAGGTGAGTGCACAGCCATCGACCTTGACCTTTAACGTTCGAATTGTTACATTTTAAAATAAAATCAGGGGCGGGGGAAGCGTGTGTACATGGTGTCGGCTTACCTCACTTGTCCAGGTGAGTTCACTTACAAACGTTGGGCAGCCCACTGGTGGCGTTAGGGAAATGTTAAATGCCACAGCTGTTGCTATTGGTCAAGGCCAGTGGAGATTAAATCTGAGGGGAAAAAAAGCATACCAGCACGAGCCGGGGCAGCTGCAAGGCAGGTAGGTGAGTGGGCGGTTGGGTATTTAGACAGTAAGACGGATAGGATAGGATAAGCACGAGCGTGCAGTATAACAAGCTGAAAGGTTCGGGAATCAGTTCCGATATCCTGATGATCTAATTCGTCCAATTTCCCAAGATCCTCTCAAGCAGGTTGATTAAAGTTTCACAGGACACAGGGTGTGTGTTATGTGTGCACTAAAACCCTGTGACACATTCAGGCCATCTTATTCAAATGAACCAACAAACTTCCTCTTTTTCCACTTTGCCCACGGGGAACTAGTACAGAAGCAACAAACAACACCTAATCCCATGGTCTAACCTCCAATTATATCAGCCATGCCAAGATTTGCCTTTGTAAATACATTTTTTAACGATCCAACTCATGTCTCATTTTTCACAAGGGTTCTTTGCGGAAAGAATTCATTTTCATTCTGGTTACACCAAACTGAGGACTTTTCTGATGAGAAAGATGAATGATTTACTTTAAGCTCTAATTAGAGTAACAGCGTCGATTTGAGAAGAAGAGGAAAGTGCGCTAGCTTCTTCTCGTGATCCTCAGGAAATCGAACACTTCACTCATGGAACGGTCCAAATATTTCAGAGGGGTGATCATATCGGTTACCTGAATACGATCACCCCTGTGAAATATTTGAAACGTGCCACGTTTTCGATTTCCTGAGAATGCACTAAAATGTGCATTAAACCGTTAATGGAAAGGTATGTCGGGGTGACGGAATCTTTAGCTGTATCTTTAAACCGTCTTTAACCTATAGTTAGTTCTCCTCAGTCCGCCAAGTTTTAACCAAGCCTTCTCTTCCCTTTAATGAAACTCTTATCAGTCTTTCACCTCTGTGAAAGCCATTTCAGCGTAAACAAACCATTTCCCTATTTCCCACCGACGCTTAGCATGCAGGCCTTCAGCGAGTGCCACTTTATCAGAGCTCACATCTTAAAGGGAAAGTTGATTCACACATATACATATATGCAAACGCGCAAACATTTCCCTACGTTTCTTTTTCTTCTTCTTCTTCTCCTTACAGACAGTATTTCCCTGATGCTGTCCACATTCGGCATATTGTTCATGAATAATCTGATTTGAAGTGCTGTAAAATCCTCAGCACGCTCCTATACAACACAAACGAATAATTTCCTTGAATTAAATCATCAAATTATGACATAAGGTAGGATAATGGTCCTCTGAGTGCATCCGAACCCCACAGACCCGTTTTCCATAATCCTCGCTAGCATTAAGGTTGTGCTTAATTGAACTAGATTAACATAACACCGAAACAAGGTCAAATTGTTGGCAGCGTTCGGCTCTGCGCGGCTTTGTTCGCGACCGCATCGTGGAACAATAGACGGCATGGATTTTATCTTTTTCTTTTTTTTTCTCAAACACCCCCCTAACATCCCGTAATTCCATTCTCATGGGGATCGGACACTGTCCTTATAATAGTTATTCATTAGTCATTCATTATATTTCCATATCTCATGAATATCAATGCAGGGCATGTTGCATGTTAAAGACGACCCTCTGTCTTAATAGGCTCTGATTATCCAGAGGATAAGAACGGTGGGAACGCGACGTTCTCCTCGGTTTCGTTCGGTTTTTCGTCACCGATCCGAGGTCGGTAACAACATGACCCTGGAGCGAACGGACACTCAAACACGGAGCCTGCTAATTGGAGCAGTTAGAGACCTGTTGACTTTTGACCTGCGTGGATAGAGTTAGTTGGAATTAGTCACACGTCAGAAAGTACAACCAGAGCCAGCTTTTTCTGAGAGAATGCTCGTCTTTTGTTCTCTAACGAGACGCATTAGCCAATATTAAAGTTATTAAACTTCATTAAGACTCAGATAGTGAAGGAGGGGGGAATCATTCTCATTGGGGAATCATGATTCGGTTACAAAATTTGGCAAAAACACAAAATGTGGTTAATTGTCTTCCGTGCTAATGGCATGATGATGATGATGATGATGATGACTTAATTTTTCTTAATTAATCATTTACTTTTTGTCTAACCTACATATAAATAAAAGTACAGTTCATTTAATCATTGCCAGTAATCCTTTTTAAATTTAAATGTATTTTTTATTTTTTTAATTTAAATTAAATTTTTAATTTAATTAATTTAAATTATTTATTATTTATTTTTTATTTTTCTAAATTAGAAATAAAACAGATACAATAGGAAGAAACTCATAATTTAAAGCAAAAAAAAAAAATAAATAAAAAATATTAAAATAAAAGCAGGTGACGAAAAATATGCAGAGCTAGTCAAGAAATATTTTTTAAAGAAAATAACAACAGTAATTTAATTAGAAATAAAAATCGAATAATAAAAAAATTAATAAATTAATTAAAATAAAAACATTTCTTTTTAAAGTAAAAATGAAACTTAATGAAAGAAGTTTGAACAGCTCGGCAGGTGTTTTTTTGGTATGTTAGCAAGCTAGCTAGCTGATTTTAAACTCTCCATGGTGGGTGTGTTCTGCATTTTTTGACTTAAGCATAAAATGTGTTAACGATATCTATTATTTGTAAAAAATAAATTGTAAATATATGAGGAATCATAAAGCTTTCACATGGAAATGATCGTGTTCTGTTCCTGCTTATTGGAGAACTTGGAAGGAAGTGCTAAAACTTCCACATCATTCAGGAGACATTGATTTTACAGTCAAGTTGAATGGCAGGGTGCCAAAACTTTTACACCTCTGAGAAATATACATTATATATCCCATCACGTAGTGGCTTTGTGATGAAAATGCTGGAGAGGGATGTTTTTTCCCTCCTCTTTAGTTCTTCAGCAGGAAGTGTGTGTGTGTGTGTGTGTGTGTGAGATATGGTTTAATGCTGGCGCATGATATTACAGATATGGAGGTAAAAGAAAAGTACACAGATGACTTCAGAGTGCTGGACTGTACAGTAATAACAATGCCTCCCCACTCATCTCACACACACACACACACACGTTCTCCGTCTTTCTCTCACACTTTTTCGCTCTCCGGTGGTGTGACAGGAAAGGTCTTTGTTGTGAGTGATGAGGTCATTGTCAATGATTTAGAGCTCATCATAAAGACACACACACACACACACACACACACACACCCGTCTGTCAAACCACATGCTCAGGTCGAAAGGGCTAGGCCAGATCGGACAGACCTCCTCATGATGGTCACTCACTTGTCTGTTTTTCGAGACACTTTTTCCCCTCTTGTCTGTTTCCTTTTTTTCAGTCACTGAAGCCGATTAAAGATATGAAAACACGTGGAAACAACAACGATCGACTAAATAAATGACACAACAAGTGGAGAGACAGAGAGATTTCAGTTCATGCGCAGTTAATCTGTTCAGCAAGAGTGAGAGACTAGCTAAGCAGCTGATCGTTTATGCTAGAACTGATTGAGCTAGTTTGGAAATGCTAGCATCTAACTTTCTCTCTCTCTCTCTCTCTCTCTCTCTCTCGTCAGTACTTTCTATGTCTGCGAATCTTTTGTGTGCTCGATTGTCCACATGCCCCCCCCCCACTTTTTTTTGTCTCTCTGTATCTCCACTCCGTCCATCGTCCATCCCTCGGTCACTAGCGTCCTCCATCCTCTCTTTCTTTCTGTCTCTGTTCCGTTCCTCTCTTTTCTCTGAACAATAGTACTGTCTAATCTCCATGTAAAAGCTGCTTCCCCTCCCCAGAGGGCTGCTTGCCCATCGTTTTGTCATCTTTTTTTTTTTCTTTTTCTGAAAGACGGGAGATGAAGGAGAAAAAAATGGGGGAGGATGAGGAGGAGAAAGAGGGAGCCTTTTTTTAAGAAAGGGAGGGGCTAATTAAAGGGGTACGAGGGGCCCGTTTAGCTCTTATCAGCTGTTGTTTGTGAGAAGAGTTTTCTGTTTCTCTCGGTCTCTATCTCTATCTCTCTTTTTTGAAACCCCCCTCCACCCCTTCCTCGTCCTCTGTGGGTTCATTGCCCTGATGAACTGTAACCCACTGCTCTCTTAAACGGTTTAAGGTTGTATTGAATTTGGCAGAGATCATGCCCGCGGGGGGAATGGTAGATGAAGGCAGGCTGTTGATTGGTGAATGGGTTTAAGCTGATGTTTGAACTCCCCGTGGGTCCGATATGCTCTTTTTTATGTTGACTTTATCAGTTTTCTGCTCAATTATCCATCCGGGGCTCTTGCAGCTGAGGGCTGCCCATAACTCATACCCCCCCCCCACAACACCCCCCACCCCCCAACAAACCCCTTACCCCTGTCCAGATTGTCGACTCGTGCAGAGAGAGAGAGAGAGAGAGAGACTTTTCTTTTATTCATGTAAATGATGTTAATGATATTTCTCTGCGTTGACACACGATTGGTGATTATGAAGATTTGATTAACAATTAAACCTAACACTATTTTCCCCAAAGGAATACTCGCTAACAAGAGCGGAATTTCTATAGTGTAGCATCGCGATACGTCCAAAATAAACACACACACACCGTCACATCACTCGTTTATTTACTTCCACATCTTCCTTATAATTTGTTTTTCTATGTGTATAATACTTTAGAAGTGTGTGTGTGTTTATTTATTTATTGTATGTATTTGTTTGCTTAATTATCTGTAATTTATGTATAATGGATAAAAAACGTGGTGTATTACGAGAAAAAAAAAACATTCTCCATTACTTATTTTCTCTAAAATACAGATTTAACCATAAATTAATAAATGAATAAATAAATAAATAAATAAATAAATAAATAAATAAATTCAGGAAAGAAAATAATGGTTATAAACAAACAGGACAGAAAAAAAGAATCAAACCAAAAATGGCAATAAATAAATAAATAACTTCAGGGAAAAAATTATGAAGTTATGAAGAAACAGGAGGGGAAAAAGTTCAAAACAAAAATGACAATAAATAAATAAATAAATAAATAAATAAATAAATAAATAAATAAATAAATAAATAAATAAATTCAGGAAAAATGGTTATGAAGAAACAGGAGGGGAAAAAGTTCAAACCAAAAAGGACAAGAAATAAAAATAAATAAATAAATAAATAAATAAATAAATAAACTAAAAGTAAATGTCAAATTTATTTATTTATTCTTGATGAATAAGGTGGAAAAACTGGTCTGAGATTCAAATAATCACTCTTAGTGACTGTGGTGCACAGAAAAGCATCTCAGAAGTTCATTATTTTATTTCAGTACTGATAAAACACCATGCCATTTTTTTTTTTTTTTAATCTTTATTTCTAAATTTTTCTTCATCACTTCACACATTTAGCTTCCACACTACAATCCTTGACCATTCATTTTCCTCCTCCTTCTTCTCGCTACAGTCGCATACGCAGACGCCGGCAATAAAAAAGCGAATTAATCCGGGAAGCCTTAGCTGCTAATCGTTTTCCTATCCTTCACTCCATCGTTAAAATGGCACTGAAATGGTATTTAATTTCAGGTTATATGTAGCACAGATGTCCGTATCTAATGGACTCTCTCGCTCTGTCCCTGTCTCCCAGTTTAACCGGTGTATCACGTCTCAGCTGATCAAGTGGTTCAGTAATTTTCGGGAGTTCTACTACATCCAGATGGAGAAGTTCGCCAGGCAGGCCATAAACGACGGCGTGACAGGGGCTGAAGAGATCGCCGTCAGCCGAGACTCGGAGCTCTTCAGAGCTCTCAACATGCACTACAACAAGGCCAATGATTTTGAGGTACACACACACACACACACACACAATGAAAAGATGTGCACAAATGTGCTGGGTGTGTGCCTAGCTGGAATCATTTGGACACTGTAAGAATGAATGCCTGCGATTTTAATGTGCCATAGTGATGAGAGAGAGAGAGAGAGAGAGAGAGAGAAAGACAGAGAGAGAGAGTGTCCTGTGTGTCCGGAAGGTTAGTGCAGTCCCCTGGAAGGACCAGGTCTGCTGGCAAAGCACTTCGTCAGAAAACACCTCACACTGGAGTAGAGCAAGGTTATGAGTCCTGCTGCTTCAGAGAGAGAGCGAGAGAGAGAGAGAGAGAGAGAGAGAAATGGCAGGACAAAAAGAGAGAGACATGGGGAAGAGGAGGCAGGGAGGGATGGACTGATGGCAGGGAGAAACAGAGAGAGAGAGAGAGAGAGAGAGAGATACTGGCAAGGAAAATGGGCAGTTGAAAGGAAGTAAAGTGAGAGTGAGAAAGTGAGAGAGAGAGAGAGAGAGAGAGAGAGAGAGAGATTGGGTCACCCCGAGAAAGAGAGAGAGCTAGAGGGAAAATGTGGAGGTGAGGAAAAGGAAGGTGAGTCCAGGATGTGAGAAAAATCATGTGAAAATCTCCTGAATCTTTTGAATGTTTATTTTGACATGTTCAACATTTTCTGCTTTTATTTCGGGGAAAAAACAAAATTCAGGGATAGAAAAAAAATAGAAATAATAGTAGACGTGTTTTTTAACTAATTTGCTAAGAATTGTATTCGGTGTGTACAACAGACAGACAGCAGTAGTGACGTTATATGACATTTATAGTAGATCTTTAAGCCTAGGGAAGCTAGCATGTTTATCGCTAACGTGTTCCTCAGCTGTAAAGAGGGTTTTTAACAATAGGGTTTTCTACAGATTTCACCTCATAAAGTTTTTATTTTTAGAACATTTTGCAGTAAAATCTGCACTGTATTAGCATGAGTTAATGTATGAACCTGAAACAAGCCGAAACTGTGCTAAACTAAAGCTAAACACTTAGCAAGCTAGCTGTCTATGAGCATGAATCACAGAACTGAAATGAGCGACGAACGTTATATATCTAAACGTTTTATATCTACAACCGTACTTCTTGTTTGAAAGGATTAGCTAGCTAGCATACTAGCTAGTGACTAGTGAGCATACTCAGACTAGCGAGCTACGAGTTAGTTTACCTCAGACTAGCTGGCAACAAGCAATTTATTCAGACTAGCTAGCTACAAATAAGCATACAATTTATTCACACCCTCTAACTACAGGTTAGCATACAGTTTACCTCAGGCTTGCTACAAGCTGGAATACAGTTTATCTCTGACTAGCGACAAGCTAGTATAGTTTACCCCAGACTAGCTAGCTACAACTTATCATACAGTTTACCTCAGACTTGCTACTAGCTAGAATACAGTTTACCCCAGACTAACTAGCTACAACTTATACAGTTTACATCTGACTAGCTCCAAGTTAAAATATAGTATACCCAAGATTAGCTCCAAAGATAGAATACGGTTTACCTCAGACGAGATCCAAGATAAAATATAGTTTGCCTTAGACTAGCTACAGGTTATCAAACCATTTACCTCAGACTAGCTACAAGTTAGAATACAGTTTACCTCAAAGTATCTTCAAGCTGGAATATAGTTTACCTCAGACTAGCTACAGGTAATCATACAGTTTACGTCAAACTAGATCCAAGCTAAAATACAGTTTACCTCAGTCTAGCTACAGATTATCATGCAGTTTACCTCAGACTAGCTACAGATTATCATGCAGTTTACCTCAGACTAGCTACAGATTACCATACAGTTTACCTCAGACTAGCTACAGATTATCATACAGTTTACCTCAGACTAGCTACAGGTAATCATACAGTTTACCTCGGACTAGCTACAGATTATCATACAGTTTACCTTAGACTAGCTACAGGTAATCATACAGTTTACCTCAGTCTAGCTACAGATTATCATACATTTTACCTCAGACTAGCTACAGATTATCACACAGTTTACCTCAGACTAGCTACAAGATAGAAAACCGTTTATCTCAGACTAGCTACAAGTTAGAATACAGTTTACCTCAAAGGATCTTCAAGATAGAATATAGTTTACCTCAGACTAGCTACAAGCCAGTATAGTTGACCTCAGACTAGCTAGCTACAAGTTATCATACAGTATACCTCAGACTAGATCCAAGCTAAAATACAGTTTACCTCAGACTAGCTACAGGTAATCATACTGTTTACCTCAAACTAGATCCAAGCTAAAATACAGTTTACCTCAGACTAGCTACAGATTATCATAGAGTTTAACCCAGACTAGCTCCAAGCTAAGATATAGTATACCCCAGACTAGCCCCAAGATAGAATACAGTATACCTCAGACTAGCTAGCTACAAGCTCAAGCTAGCATACAGTTTATGCAAACTAGCTACAGATGGCTGTTCCAGGCTGCAGCTAATGATTTTTTCCCTCTCTCTATCAAACCTCTTCATCTTTTCATCCATCTCAGTTATTCCAAAAGTACAGAAAAACCCCCTCTTTGTATCCCGCTCTCTATTTCCTGCCACTTCCTGTTTCCACCCGAAACGCAGCGGCCCATCCCAGCACGCTGTCGCTACGTCTCACTTATCTTTTCTCACGTAGCCTTTCTGACTGCTATCCGCGTTCGTAAATGCTATAACGCTCACACACACCTTTCATTTACATTTCTACTCCTTTATTTTTGTTTTGTTTTTTCTTCCTCTTGCTCTTTATCTCTCCCCATCTCACCACCTTTCTTCTGCTACTGACCATTTTCCTATTTGAAAGAAAGGAGAGGTTGTTCCTTCTCCACACACACACACACACACACACACACACACACACACAGACACACTTCTCAGGATGCAGGAACTTAAGGTTTCATGCTCGAGATGATTTTCATATATAAATGAGAGATTTGCCTATGGAGAGGAGATGGCTGAATAAGTCTACTGTTGTTTGTGAAGTTTTGCCTGGCCTGCGCGTGTGTGCGCGCACGCACGCCGTGTTTGTGTGTGTGTTGGCGGGAGGTAGACGGCGATGTTTTGCATATTAAGGATTTTCTCAGCAGGTGTCTGATGGATCTAATAGCTGATCAAAACTTTGCACAAGGAAATTATGCCAAGCCATGCAAATCTTTACAAACTAACCCACCTGACCGTACTCTCTGTGTGTGTTCCTGTGTGTGTGTGTGTGTGTGTGTGTGTGATATGATGTAGAGGCAGAAATTGTGCTGGTTGTGAACTTACATGTCCCCAAGATACCCAATCTCCCTACCTGGCTAGATCACCAATTCGAAACACGAGCTTGTGCTGATTCAGCATCGCACACACACACTTACACACACACACACATTTCGTCCTGCTCCATGGACTCAGCTCCACCTTGCGAGTCTCTTTAATGTGTGTATGTATGTGAGTGTGTCCCATTTCTTCCCCCCATCTGTCTCTTTTCTCTGCTTTGACGGTAATCAGCTCTGTCACTGATTTCTTTCTTCGCTCCCTTGAGAAGCCTTTTGTAATTATTGTTTGCTACTTCCCTTGTCCCCTCTCTCTATCTCTCTCTCTCTCTCTCTCTCTTTTTTGCGCCCATCATATTCTTCTGCTCTTTTCGTTCCTTTCATCCTCTTCAAATGCCTTTTTTTCTATCCGTCCGTTCCTCTCTTGAGCCCATTAGGAAGTTTTAATGACATATTTTTCCCCTCACGGCACAGCGAGCACAATCGGCAATTAAAGCATCTTCATTAATTACTTTCCCTCTCTCTCTCTCTCTTTTTCTCTCTCTCTCTCTCTCTCTCTCTCTGTCTCTTTCTTTCTTTTCACTCACTCTCTTTCTGACTACTCGCTCTGTCTTCCTCAGCTCTGCCTCTCTATTGTAGTAAACAATAACACATCACATTTTTGCTCATATCAAATCAAGCCTTTAGGATCTGTTTTATTATTGATGGATCAGATTCCGATTCTCAGAGGAAACCTGGGGTTCACGTCAGACTTTCAGTGATCCTTCGGTCTAATCCACTTCAACTTCTGACTCAGGAATCTTAGGAGAAAAGTCTTAACATCTCTTAAACCAAAAACAGATTTAAATCAGTTCTGGTTGTCATCATGCAGTATTAAAAGTAAAATGGATTTTCTTTTTCCGCCAAGAATTCATTAATAAATTTTATTTAGTAGAGAAAACAACAGGTTGTACTTTTTATCCGTTTCTTTTTACACATAGATTTAACAATGTAGAAGTTTCTTCCAGTTATTGCTTACGTTCAAGTAGTTCTAAAGGGTTATTTATTTATTTATTTATTTATTTCTTTATTTATTTATTTATTTATTTATTTATACATATATTTGTTTAATTTTTAGAAATCCATTTAGTCTTAGAGTCTGTGAAAAAAGTTCTTATTATATTTAAGGATAAGATGATAAATGCCTTATTTATTTATACATTTATTTATATATTTATTTATATATTTATTTTTTATAAATCCATTTAGCCTTATATTCTGTGAAAAAGTTATTATTATTATTTTAATTAATTATTATTATTATTATTATTATTATTATTATTATTATTAAAGGATAAGATGATAAGCCTTATTTATTTATTTATTTATTTATTTAATTAATTCATAAATTTATTGTATTTTTTTTTATAGATCCATTTAGTCTTAGATTCTGTGAAAAAGTTCTTCTTATTATTAAAGGTTAAGATCATAAGCCTTTATTTATTTATTTACAATCTGTTCATGCTTAGTCTTAGTGCTTAGATTCTGCCCCGCTTCTACTTATAGAAAAGAGAAACGATATAAAGATAAGAACGAGTGTGAATGTACAGCTGCACATGTACGGGTTTAAAACTCGGACATTTCTTAGAAGACGTGAGTCACGTGCATGTGAAACGAAAATAGAAACCTATTTCTGAAAAAAAAAGCTTATGTAATGTAATATGATGTACATTGCTTATATGCTTATGATGTAGAATGGGCTTGTGTGTGTGTGTGTGTGTGTGTGTGTGATGCTGATCTAGTACCAGCCTCCACGGTACATCATCACATTTATTAAGACTTACAAGACAAAAAAAACACACTGGGAACCTGTTTCAGCGCTTTTGACACGGCGGAGCTGTACGTGTATGACTGCCGGTCTCCCTGCAGGCTGGAACGTCTTGCCTAACACACTCCAGGTCGTCTTGTCCATGCCAGACAGAAGCACTTAGTGCCAGAGTGCAGTTCTCCCCCGTGGCCCGGGGCAGGTGGGGTTGGATTGGGTTTGAATGAGGTCGTCTGCTTCTTCTCATATTGCCCTCGACACGACGGACCAGATAAGCCATTTAGCAAAGACAAAAGGATCTGATTCAGACGTGTAGCCGCTGACTGTCACTTTTGCATGTTTTTGTGCACTTTAAGTGAAAAAACTGTGTCGGATCTCAGACTCGGGTTTCAGTGTCCCCAAAAAGCGATTTGCAACTTGTTCTTTTAATTGCGCAAACACTTCTTTCTACCTGCCGGTGAAACCTGGCCCTTTAGCCCCGGATCTAGACGTGACCTTGTCAAGGAGTCAAAGTTTGACTAGCGTGCTCTGGAGTGGTTTCCATCTGCGTATGCTTGTGTGTGTGTGTGTGTGTGATGAGTTCACAAGCCATCCCAGACCCTTTCCCTCAGGCTGACATTGAAAGATCTGGTCTTTGCTTTTAATCTGAATTGATCTAAAGTGGCCTCAATCACTGCTAAAGACCACTATCCTGACACTGGTCTGAGAGAAAACACACACACACACACACACACACACACACACCCTCCTTCCTTCTTCCTCCTCTCTTTTCTTGACTTCTTCTTTGTCCTCTCTGTAACTCTCCGTCCCTTCCTCCATCCTTCTCTCTCTCCCTCCCTCCCTCCTCTTGTCCTCCCTTTCCACCTGCTCCTCTCTCCATCTTGAATATTGAGATGCAAAGGAACAGCTTGTCACATTCAACATGCTCAAAAAAAAAAAAAGGACCTCCCCCCCCACCACCACCACCCCACCAAAACCTCAACGGTGCAGGTTCCATGCCAAGGAGATTGGCACACACTTGGCAGGGCGAGAGCGCCAATGGCCTTGTCTCAAGTCCTCCCACGTCCCCTTTTTCCACCCAAATAGATCGCGCCAAGATGGTGGCCATCAGTGCTGGCTGGATGCGTCGCTCCCGTCCCCCCCCGCGGCGCGCCCCTCGGCTCTATCCTCGGCCCGCTGTTAATCTGCTGCATCCTCTCTAACCTTGCGACGGCGGGCGAATATACGAACTTGGAAGTAGAAGATATTTTGTATAACACCACACAGCGACTTAAAAGGACGATTCTTGAAACATAAGGAGATGTTTCTTTAACATTTGAAGGGGTCTCCGCTTACCCAGTAACTTTAAGTAGCTCTACGTTTAACATCGTGCTTGTTCAAGAAAGGGAAAAGAAAAAGATTCCTGGCTTCAGGAAGTTTTTTGTAGTGTAAGAGATGTTCAGGACATGCCTTAATCAATCAACTTGAAACTAGTAACAGTGTTGATTATTTAATTTCTTGCATAATACACATACACACACAGTAATTATGGAAAGTTACGAAAGTAATTGATTTGCAAAGCTGTCAAAGTCAAACCATGGTTTTATTTTTTGTCATTCCCTCCTTCTCTCATCGTCCTCCAGTCCTCACATGCTCCAGATGTCTCAGCTCCCACCCTTTGGAAACACACACCCACATCCCCTCCCAACACACTTTCACCCCTCACTCTACACCATTATACACACACTTGCGACGGTTTGACTCCAGGGACCTGATTTGTGACCCCGCTTTGCTCCGTGTGCCCCGAATCAAACACAATCTGGGCGCCATGTGGAGGACGTTAGAAAACAACTCATCTGAGCCCAGGACTCATCTGTAATGCAGATTACATCACAATCTGCTCACGACACCGCTAGCGTGCAGAGGTTAGAACAGCTATTCATGTGTGTTTACGTTAGCGGAGACAAGATATCCAGCAGGCAGGTGGCACGAGAACATACGTCTTTGGCAAGATGTCGTCTCAGGTGTTCCGATGATATCGAGCGGATATTTACATTAATTTGCTTAGCTTGCATTACAGGGGCATTAACATGGCTAAACTCCGAGTAGTCTTTACTGGGAGTTTCATTGTAGAAATGGATTTCGTTGTCTGCGGGATTTGGATTTTAATTAATTAATGACTTTTTTTAGATAAATATTTTTAATGAATCAGCCTTTAAAGAGCCCCAAGCCACCGAGGCATGATGGACTCCAAAAGACCTCTGTGGTATTTGGCACCAAGACATCAGATTTTTTAAGTCCTGTAAGTTGGACTTCCATGGATCAGACTTGTTTGTGCAGGATGCAGGTTTGTGCACAGACACTTGATCAGGTGGAGGTCGGGTCAACACTTCCTCAGGTTCCTCAAACAGAATTCTGTTGCTTTAAAGGTCTATAACAAAGTTTAAGCAGGTGGTATGTGTCAGTAAGTAGTACATCCACATGACGGAAAAGAAAGCATGATTCATCAAACCAGGCCACCTTCTTCCATTGCTTCATGGTCCAGTTCTGATACCCTTGTGTAGACACTTTTGGAGGTGATCAGGTGTCAGATTTGGTATTCTGACCACTCTTGAGTTGCGTGTGTTTTTATGTCAGAGCCAGCGGTCACTTTTCTAGTAATTAATGTTACAGTAGCTCTTCTGTGGAATTGGACCAACAAACATCTATGAGTCTTGGGTGTATATGACTCTGTCACTGGTTGGACCCAAATGGAATGATCCAAAACCCAACTGGAAGGAGCCAAGACCCAAATGGAAGGAGCCAAGACCCAAGTGGAAGGACACAGGACCCAACTGGATGGAACCAGTTGTCCTTCCTTGGAGCAACTTTGGTAGGCACTAACCACCGCATCTCAGGAACAATCCACAGGACCTGCTGTTTTGGAGATGCTCTGATGCTCCCAGTGACAACCATCACAGCTCTTCTTTCAACACATCAACTCCAAGAACCCTTTGTCCACTTGCTGCCGAATACATAAATCCCACCCTCTGACAAGTGCCACCACAATGAGATAATCAGCATTATTCCCTTCACCTGTCAGTGGTTTTAATGTTATTATGGCTGATATAACGGTGTATACAATTCAAGGTAAATCAGAGCATTGCAAGACTTAGATAGACATTTGATACTCCTTTATCTACTTTTGACCTTGTCCTTGGAGGATTAATGGAAACATCACACACACATACACACACCTTGAGAAACGGAGCGATGACGTGGCTTGGATGTCCTTTCACTGGCTCTTAAGAGTAAAAAAACAAGTGTGTGGCAAGGCCATGCTAGAATGTCCAACTCAGCTGCAATGTTTGCCTATCAGGGCAAATCTCCCACTGGACTCTTCAAGGCTGCATGGTTTGGGAGCCTTGGTTTCAGGGAAAATGTTTATCAGGAGAGAGAGAGAGAGAGAGACTGGGACTGAGAGTGTTTGGATGTTGTGACACAAAGAGGCTTATCGAGGCCCGTCCTCCATGGCTATCGATTTGCCGCTGATAGGAACGCGAGTGACCAAACACAGTTTGCTTTTAGGGCATCGTTGAGAAACAGAAAGGGGGTGGAAGTGTTTTTTCAGCTTCCGACGACCGATCCAGATAAAAAACCCCCCACAAAAAACGAGTGGTTTAGTCACTATAAGGATGAAAGCACACCCTCATCCAGGAGAGCGTACCTGGGCAGTTCCCAGCTCATCTCCAGTGGTCAGGTTGACATGAGAATTTTTCCGTTTCGCGTTCCCAGGCCGCTGGTTAGGGATTAACCAGGAGCGCTCGGAGCATGTGGGGTCCGTGAATCCTTCAAGGCCATCGCTGCCTTTATCTCTCAGGGTCAGCTTTTGTTTGGCCAGCGCAGAACAAATAAAAACATGCTCCCAAATGAAATAAGACCGTGTCAAAGAACTAAACCCCCTCCCTCCACTCCTCTCCTCTAACTCCCCCTCCCCTCCTCTCTCGCTCTCTCTTTACCGCCATAAATCCGAGTGAAAGTTTCACTTAGCTACGTATAATTTAGCGCAACCCCATCGCGAGTCAGCCTTTTCACATTTTTCTCCACTTTGAGCGAAAGTTAGCTTGACAGCTTGTTGTGCGTAAGAACGGCAGATTTAAAGCCGTGGCTCGGGCAGGACAATTGTTCCATTGGCTAATCAAAAGGCGAGGAAACCTGAAGCCGTCTGTCCCATCTGAGAAACATAACTCTCACATCTCATAAAGCTTTCTGTCAGCAGAGCGAAGGGGAGGACAGAGGAAGACTGTTTTCCGTGCGAGATCTCCTCGTTCGGTTCTGTCCGGGAAAAAAAAATCAATCAATGAAACCTCCTTTAAAGTCAGCGCCTGTTTTACTCCAAGGTTTTAATCTTAATAAGCCTTTACAGCAGCTATTAGTCCGGCGCTACACCTGCTTGAGGATTCTAAGATTTATCAGTGTGTGTGTGTGTGTGTGTGTGTATGAGTGTGTGTGAATATCACAGTTGTGCCTTATGCTGTCATCATAACCATATGACTCTTAAGAGCTGTTTATGTGCTACTTCAGAGGAGACTTGACAGGTGTTAATCTGAAATGCAACCAACACCATCACACCCACACCCCCCCTTACACACACACACACACACACCCTCTCACACGCACACACATACCCTTCTATATGCCTTTCAATATTTAAAACATCCTTATATCGGAGGTCTATTCTCAATTCTGATTGGTGTAGATTCATTTTCTATAACAGTGGCATTGACAGTTATGGTTGCTATAGCAACAACCTAACAACTCACTGGCATGTAACGGATGCTCCACACGCTAACAATTATAAACAGGAAAAAAAATATGCTGTTGGTTAAGAAATAATATCAATTATAATATTTATAAATGTTATTATTTTCTCTGTATTTATAGTATTTCTGGTTTAGAGATATTTCTTAATGAAGGAGTCTCCGGTGTTGCTAGGAATTTTCCAGTTTTCTTGTTGCTGGAATTTTCCCGGTTTCAAAACAAGCCGTGTTTTGTTATTATTTTTGTTTGTTTGTTTGTTTGTTTGTGTTTTATAAAGATAAGATAAAGGAAAGTGAATGAAAAAGTGTTCGTAGTTGCTGTAGTGTAAGCGAATGAACTTCACGTTAAATGCAACTAGAAACGGATAAAAAGTACGCTCTATTGCGCGTTTAATTAATGAAAGATTGTGAGCGTGTGGTGGAGGAACAAAAACCCTTTAGACTTTGTTGTTTTTGAAAATATTCAATGTCGAGCTGGTAACATTAACTGAAACAACACTGATTATTTTCCCATAACAGAATGCCCCCAGTCTCTTATTATTATTATTGTAATTATTATTATTAATAATCAGATATACAGTATACAGTTAATGCGTGAGTTTCTCTCTAGCGTAGCCTCAGCGGTCATAAAGTTCCCCAATTCAGGCCTGAATGATTTTTATTATTATTTTTTTTTATAGATCTTTACAAATCTATCTATCTTTATTTCAGAAATGAATGAAAGAGTGTAAAAATAAGTGTGTGTTCGTTGCCAAGTACAAATGTCCTCTTTACCCTTTACACGCCTGGGGACAAAAATCCCGCAGCGAATAAGGCAATCAGTAGGAAGACAAAACTGGAGAATACACACACACACACACACATTAGTGACAACTGCATGATATATAGATGTATACAGCTTCCCAAAAGAGGCTGGGAAAAAAATGGTGCTTAGGACAAGAACAAGCTACTCGCTTCTCCTTTTCTTTTTTTTCCCTTTTTTTCTCCCTCTTTTCCCTCCTCCCTCGGTCTATCTTCATCTCTGTCTTTCTCACCTTTCATTCCATCACTCTATCCTTCCCCCTCAGGTTTCATCCCCAACCGGCTGCACCTTTCTCACACACACACACACACACACACACACACACACACACACACATATGCTTTCTACCTCTGCCTACTTCCAACCCCCTCTCTCTCTCTCTCTCCCTCCCTCTCCTTCTCTCTGTCAAGAGGATCTAAAATACCGGTACCCTTTTCTCCTTGACATTGGCGTCTCCCCGCAGTCAGCATTTCGCCGTCCTTTCGTAGCAAAAGCATCAGGAGAAATTCCGTACAGGAGTATTCTTAGCAATGCGCCACTCTGCTCAGCTCCAGCTCCTGCAGCCAAACTTACACTGATCACCGCTTTCATTTCTCTAGAAGTGTTTAAGTGTGTAACTTGGAGACAGCACACACACACACACACACACACACACACATTGAGAATTTTTATTCTTCACAGTGTATATAGCAATGCTTATTACAGAACAATGCTATGTGCCCACACACACACACACACACAGAAGTCCGTTCCTCACCCGGGGTGGGTTGTGAGGCAGTGCTCTGCCAAGAAGTACTGCAAGATAGCAATGGTGTGTGTGTGTGTGTATGTGTGTGTGTGTACATTGCCACTAACCTTGGTGTGTCCTAACACTGTTGATGAGTGTCTGCAGGGCACAGGAGGAGTGCAGTTTTGGTCCCACACACACACACACACACATGCAAAAGCTGTAGTCACATTTACACATAGCCCTTAAGAGAGTAGAAGACCTGATAGTAGTGTGTGTGTGTGTGTGTGTGTGTGATAGAAAGAGAGAGAATAAATGATCTCAAACTTTCCTGCATTGTCCATGTGAGTAAATCTGTCAGAACTCACAAGCTTTCTGTTTTGCTAACGACGCCTACTGCATCAGAGTGAAATCCGAGCCTCGTCTTTGTAATTAACCCTCACTTCTGAGGTAAATGTTGACATTCCTGACCACTCGGTCGACACATTTCGCTCGACCCCGTGCCTTCACATCGTCCCTATCGAAAGCCTCACCAGCTGTGCGCTAGCTAGCTCCGTGATTAGCCGTTAAGAACACTTTCCACTTCTTAAGAAACTCATTTCTTGCTCATGTGGAGAGAAGTGAACCACGGCTATTTCGCTTTTGAGAGGGATATGAGAGTTGCACCGGCGATCTGCGGTGTCTTAAATACATGACAGGGAACAGATTAGCGAGCGGGCTACTCCCTAGCCAACTTCTGCTTTTGGGGCTTCTTCTGCTTTTCCCTTTCTTACCTTGTTACGTTTCACACACACAGATTCAAATATCGCCTGACAGTTAGTTCACCTCTTATTTATGAGCGTGTCACGCACACACACACACACACCTGTCCTATATTCACTTCCTCCTTCAGTGTTTGGTGTGTGTGTGTGTGTGTGTGTGTGTTACTTAAGCTGTACAAATACTGGGAAGTTCCACAAGACAGTGTGTCCAGAAAGCTGTTTTTTAGGAAGTGAGAGCAAGACAATGTGATGTGTAATGCCACATATCATTGTGTTTCCTCAAGCCTGTCAAGCCTGGAGTGGATGATAAGGTGTGTGTGTGTGTGTGTGTTTAAGCATTAAGTCTATACCAGTAAGGTGTATTATAGTATATATATATATATATATTTATAGTTCAGGAAGACCTGAGGTATCTGACACCAAGACGTTAGCTGCAGATCCTTTAAATCCTGGACTTGTTTGTCCAGCACATCCCTCAATCCCATGAGATCTACTGAATTTTCGAGGTCAGCACTCTCCACTGCCATTAGGGAACGTTTAGCAATGTTTAGTTAGCCTCAGAATTCCCGTATGTGGAATATCCTGGACAAACAAGTCTGACCCATGGAGGTTCCACCTCACAAATTCTTGGTGCCCAGATACCACAGCATACCTTCAGAAGGTCTTCATCATGATTTATTTCATTTTATACAATTGAGGGTTAAGGGCCTTGCTCAGGGGCCCAGCTTGGTGGACCAGGGATTAGAACTCACAACCTTCCAATGCCTTACCCACTAAGCTACCACTCATTCTCTGTGTCGCTATAAAAAGACAGCAGTGCCTTGTCTTGATGCTGAATCTTTCTCTCTCGTTCTTCCAACAGGTTCCTGATCGCTTCCTGGAGGTGGCTCAGATAACGCTGCGCGAGTTCTTCAACGCCATCGTGGCCGGGAAAGACGTGGACCCGTCCTGGAAGAAGGCCATCTATAAAGTGATCTGCAAGCTGGACTCAGAAGTTCCAGAGATCTTCAAATCTCCCAACTGTCTTCAGGAGCTCCTACACGAGTAACACCCCCTCTGACCCGGCCCGCCCCCGAAAAACCTCCTCCGACTATACTCAGTCATTTCAATTGAGTTTTTTTTTTTTTTCTTTTGAGTTTTAATATTTTTTCCAGTTCTTGTTTTTTGAATGTAAGGCATATGAAGTAGCATTCCTGAGCTTTTTTTTTTTTTTGGCTTCTTCCTTTCTTCCTTCCTTCCTTTCTTTCTTTCTTTATTTCTTTTTTTCCTTGGGGTGATCTAGTTAAAATTTTGAGCTTTCTTGTCATTTATATGACATATTCTTTTTTCTGTGTTTCCTATTTGGAGGGACTTTGATCCCGCTAGGGCCCCTTTGACTTTTTGCCTGCCCGCTCTGGAATTCTGGGTAAATCCTCATGAAATCCCGATACTGAAGCCAAACCACTCAGTGAACTGGTATGAGTGACGTCGTGGGCTTTGTGTTCGAACTGAAGTTTTGAAGTGTGTATTTCTCTGGAGAAGTGGGCATTGCATTTATAGGGTGTATAGAATTATTATTATTATTATTATTTCTATTATTATTATTATTGTTATTTTATTACTGTTGGTGTTCTTGTCGTCGTTGTTGTTGTTCCTGCTTGGGTAAGACTGGCACTTGGAGGTTTTTCTTTCTATCTTTTATTCTTTCCTTTCTTTTCTTTTCCTTTTTTTTTTTGTTTTTTTTTTTCCCTTTTGTTTCATGATAAGATTGCAAGAAAATAAATTATTATTCCAAAATGTAAATCTCTAACTATATGCAAAACTATATTACAGACTTTACATTAGAATAGCATTTCATTCAAGTCCTCGACCTGGATTTTGGTTTATATGGGTCCAAGAGATTTGCCATTTGGGCTGTCTTTGATTGACAGCCCAATGCACCAATCACAACATTTGCAAGGGCATCAAAACCCCGCCCATTTTCTAAACGATTATTATTTGCTACACAGCCTGTTTGTTTCTTTTTTCTCTGGTTTGAACAGAAAACACATTTTTAATGTATAATGCAGCCTTCTGAAGCCCACACACACACACATGGTCCTGCATACTCAGATGTGTGTGTATGTGTGTGTGTGTGTGAGGTACTTGCTCAGTGTCTCTTGACCAAGGAGGTTCAGGATTTTAATTCGGTCGCTGTGCATCTCAAGAACAGACATCTAAACGCCCTTCAACATCTCATTCCAGAGGTATCATTCGAAACCTTCGAGGACGTATGTGTGCATGTGTGTGTGTGAGCACTACTTTTTTTTTTTTTTTTTCCGCGCGCGTGATTTTTTATTTTTGCTGTGTGGTAATTAGCTCAGTATTTTTATGGTGTTTCTTGAATTGTTCTGAAATGAAAAGGCAACCATGTTTGAAGAGGACACGTTACAACACAAATTCAATCCTTGCATACGATCGAGTTTTTTTTTTTTGTTTTAGTTTTTCTCTCTCTCTTTCTCTCTCTCTCTCTCTCTCTCTCTCTCTCTCTCTCTCTCGCTCGCTCTCGCTCTCTCCCTGGATGTTACGATTTGAAAGTTTGTACTGTATGGATATGAATTTTAAAAAATAAAAAAATGCACTTACCTGTTGTTCAGTGAAAGCAATGACATTGGATTTTATTTAATAAAGATTGAAAATATACTTGAAACGAAGATTATTTTTACTTTTGCGTTTTTTTTTTGCGCTGCCTTTCTTATAGTAGCTGTAGACTGTATACACGATTTAAACAATAAATAAATAAAGAAAGAAAGAAAGAAAGAAGTAGGATAAATCCAAAACTACAAAAGAGCAAAACGTAACAAGAAGAGCGCAACAAATTCAGGGGGCGGGTCCTTATTGAACATCACCTCCTAATTGGATGAAACATCTGACTACCACGAGGCAAGAAAAATTTTCAGTACCTTTAGTTAGATTAGTAATAATTATAATAATATCTAAAATAAACACATTTGAATGAAAAATGAACATGAATAGACACTCACCATTATAAATAAATGAATACATAAATATCCTCCAGCTGTCTGTTTTCCACACCGCAGCCAATCAGCAACAACTATACACTAAGGACCGCCCCTGTTTTTTTTTTTTTTTTTTCCTGGTTTGATTCTGAAGAAAAAAAAAACCCTCAAGCCTCATTCCCCCCCCCCCTTTGTTAGAATTCTCGAACCTGTTGCACGCTCTCACACTGCAGTGGCCTGAAGGCAAGGTAACAAGTTGCGACAGGAAACTGTGTGCCAGATATTTGTATAAATATCCTAGGCTTGGAAAAGCAGTATGCTTTAGAGTAGCGGCATCTGTGTTCACATTTCAGCTAGCTTTTCTCCAAATTTTAGATGCAGGGTGGAAGGTTAATAGCTATGGTGGAGTTCAGGATGGATTGTGGTACTAGCTAGCATGATAATAAAGGTTTAGTGGCTAAGAAGTTTGTGGTTTGGGTTCAAAATGTCAATTTTAAGTTTACATTTTGAACTTTTCTTCATAGAAAGTTGTATAAAAGCACAGAACCTTAACTCAGAAACTTCGAAATCTAAGTATATTGAAGTATTGTAGATATTTACTGGTTTATCAATCCATTTTGTCATTTTCTTACAAATCTGTTGCTAGGAAGTTGATCGATTGTGTTCACAACGTAGTCTAAAGTTCTTAGATTCCAAAAATGTTGGCTCGGGTTGTTGTAATACTTTAATCTTTCACATTAAAGTATGAAAACACAAGCACAAAACTTCAACACCTAGTCAGCCAGTGCATTGGGTTTGAGAAAATTGTTGTGGCTCCTTTATTACCTTTTTAAGTTCCTAGCTAGCTAACCCTAAGTTTTTAAACTTTTTAACTCTTAACTCTCAAAAAATCATGAATAGCTAGGTAATCCATGCAGAAGTAATTATTATTTGGTTTGTATTTCCTTTTTTTTTTTTTTTTTTTTTAAACAAATCTGTTGCTAGGAAGTTAATCGTTTGTGTTCACAGCATAGCCTAAATTTGTTAGATTTCCAAAATGTTTGCATCAGATTGTATTAGGTCTTTAATCTTTCACTTTAAAGCAAAATGTCAACACCTGGCTAGCTAGTGTACAGGGTTTGAGAAATGTGCTGTGGTTCCTTTATTACGTTTTTAGATAAGTTCCTAGCTAGCTAACTCTCTGTTATGTGTCTTTTTATCTCATACTATTTGAGCTAGTTTTACTTTTAAAAATGATTTTCAGGTAATTCATGCAAAAGTAATCATTACTTGCTTTGTATTTCCATCTTTTTACAAATCTGTTGCTAGAAAGTTGATCGATTGTGTTCACAACATAGCCGAAAGTTGTTTTAAGACTTTAATCTTTCAAATTAAAGTATGAAAACACAAGCACAAAACTTTAACACCTAGCTAGCTAGTGCATTGGGTTTCAGAAATTTGTTGTGGTTCCTTTATTACTTTTTTTTAGATAAGTTCCTAGCTAGCTAACCCTAACTTTTTAACTCTAAACTTTTAACTTTTTACACTAAAAATCAGAAATAGCCATGTAATCCATGCAGAAGTAATCATTACTTGGATTGTATTACCATTTTTTATAAATCTGTTGCTAGGAAGTTGATCATTTGGTAGCCTAAAGTTGTTAGATTTCCAAAATGTTGGCTCAGGTTGTATTGAGACAATATTCTTTTACATTAAAGCATGAAAACACAAAGCAACAAAATGTCAACACCTAGCTAGCTAGTGCCTAAGTTTTGGGAAATTTGCTGTGGTTCCTTTTTTACCTTTTTTTTTTTTTTTTAAATAAGTTCCTAGCTTGCTAACTCTGTCATGCAGAAGTAATTATTACTTCTTTTTTTATTTTTTATTTCTTTCCTTTCTTTTTTTTTTTTTTGTACAAATCTGTTGCTAGGAAGTTGATCGTTTGTGTTCCAAATGTAACCTAAAGTTGGATTTTCTAAACATTATCTATTGTAGTCTCTCATAACAACAAAATCAGACTGCAACATTAGCAATATTATTATAATATTATAAAAAAAATTGTCATATTAATAATTCATATAATAAGGCAGAAGTCATAATGACTTGTTTGGTTGTTTATATTATTTATTTATTAATTCACATAGCAGTTTCTCAGAAATCTGTTGCTAGGAAGTTGATCCTAAAGTTGTTTCATTTCCAAAAAGCCCTCATCCATAATCAGATGCACAAACTTTTGGGCAATTTTTTTGGAAAGTATTCTTCTTAGAATCTGTACAGTTTCTTTTACCAAACTTGCTTTTGGTACACTTTATTATTGAAGGCGGGATGTTGGGAATATCTTTCTTTCTCTTATTTTCCAGTCAGAATAATGCAACAGGTGTTAATGTGTTATTTTCGAACTGGATCAATGGTCAGAGGGCTGGTGAAGCATGAAACAGATCATAAACAACAGGTTGTCGTTTTCACGATTACGAGTTTCAGCACATCGGTTCGAGATCAAAGAATGTTTCTCAAGTGAACCGGGTTTCTCTTCTTTTACCGGTGTATTCTGTGCCTTTCTATATCCTCGGTCTATGAGCAAACACTACGAGACAGTCAAGATTGCATATTTACCCACACACAAAGGCAAGACCCCACCTGTTACTGTGTTACTGTTCTTTCAGATACTCTTTTCATCTTAAGATCCTTTGGTTCTTTGGGAGATGAAGGAGTGGTCTTTGACATTGTGCAACACAATCGCCAAATCTTTCATCTTACTTCAACCGTCAAAGGTTTCAAAGACCTTTATATATGCATCCTCATGAGAGAGAGAGGGAGATGGTGAGAGAGAACGAGCGACAGAGAGAGAAAGAAACAGAGATCATGAAGAGACTGGATGGAAGATCGGAAGAATCCAACGCCAATAACTCAAATTACAAAAACGCTCGCCTGCAATTTGAGCTCAAGAAGCTACTGGCTTTTTTTTTCTTTTTTTTTTTATCAGGATGGTTAAAGCGCTCCTGCGTTTTCGAGTCAACTCTATAATCTCGACCTTTTCTTTTGAGGAGTTAAAGGTGCGCTCGTCAGTGTTTTTATTGCTTGCAACTTCAGGATCACAATACAAGGTAATTGCTGACAATGTGATCAAAGCCAGTGTATCGTACACATGCCAAAACCACAGGCCTATGCTGCTCCCTTTAGTGGTGTTTATATCCCTCCTGTCAGTTCGCTTTTTGGACACACCCACCATCCTTACTGACCCACAGATGGAATTCCCTATTGAAAGGCCATCGTCACCAGATATTACTGTTGTGGAGGATTAAAACAAATGCAACCATGCCAAAGATAATGATAAAAAATCTGCTTGCTTGAGTAAAGTTCTTAACTATTAAAAACTAATCCCTAGACCTTCGTAGCTTGTCCTGTACAAATTTGCCAGAATGGTTCCTGGATTGATCAAGTTTTTGTTTGTGTTTGGCTTGAGGTCACATGAGGTCCTCTCAAACAATTACATGGATTCAGCTTCTCAAAACTTCTCCAAGTTATAAACATGCAGTGCTTTTTGATGGACCGGAATCTCGTTGAGGATGGATCCCACCACCCAGTATTCCCGACATCCACCAAGACTAAAGTAGGCCAAGGAAAGAGAGAGACAGCTGAAAGTTATCAAGCTTCAGAAATAATAAGGAACCAACTAAAGAGTTTCTGGTACATGGATTGAAACCATTTGAAGGTTTTATTAATTAATTTATTTATTTGGACTTACTGCTTACTTCATTCACCTTAAAATGAAATATACTTCTGATCACATTTCCACGATTATCCGGAAGCAACAATCCAAGAGGAAATGCAAGCAGCTGCAGCAAAAAGAGGATTGGCTCAAAACTGCTATATATATTTCCCAGTAACGGCCTGTTTATGGGTCAGATGTTGAGTGCCTAAGCTCCTTAAAAAATCATTCAGGCTTTGTACTGCAGGCTGCTCATCTCTCATTAGCCAATCATGCGCTCTTATTGTAATTAAAATCCAAGCAGGCAGTTTCACCCTTGCACTCTTTGATTCTGACCTTCACCTTTGACCCCAGGGCTGGCCAACGAGAGCAGATGCTAGACTCTCATTGGAGTGAATAGTGAGACACGAGTATCGAGATTTCAAATTGTTCATACATACACTCTCTCTCTCTCTCTCTCTCTCTCTCTCTCTCTCGCTCTCGACATCGTGTCTTCTCCCCGCAGTCCGCAGGCAGCGTGAAGGCTCCTTGGGAAAGGCTGAGGCAGCATCTTTGTGTGACACGAACCGTCTGCTCCACTATCAAACACCATCTGTTCGCTACATCTGAACTTACACACCCGTGCACATATCTGAGCCACCTGCTCAGCGCAGAAGCTCCTATAAATGTAGTAAATGTAGTTTACACACTTACAGTCTGGCACAATGCACAGTAAATGAAGTCATGTGGCAGTTCGACTCGCACCACAATTACGGCTGATTAGCCAAAAAATTTCGGTCCGTCACCCGGTTCTCGGGCTAGGTTAGAAAAACACGCTGCTATCTCTAACGACATGCCTGGAAATCCTTGCTGAAAGTTTAATTGTGTCATTTACAAACATAATACTAGGCACAAAGAACCTGATCTCATGTAAAAATTTGGAGTGGATTCGGGAGACCAAATGCAAACACTAGCCCACTAACCATCGCCGTACCTTTCTTAATCTTTTAAATTAGTCATGCAAATTTTTACACATTTGCAAGTGAAGTACTGCAATAAAATTATCCTTTAAAAAAAACAAAAAAAAGGAAAATCTTCAAACCCCATAATTAGCTGAAGGTAGATTTCCTGTTGTGTAAAAATTGCGCTCTGCTAAGAAAACAATCAACGGTTTAATAAAGCAGGGGATTTTCTGAGGATCGTTTTCCAGTAACAGAGCATCCTGAAGTGCTTTATTCCTCCTTATACAACAGCAAAGTTCAATGTGCAAAAGTTTGTGCACCCCAAGGAATAGATAAAGACACATAGTAAAGCTAAAGCAAACACTCGGCTCTCTTGTAGAAAATAGGAAATTAATCAACAATAAACTTTTTGACGTAAATAGGATGAAAAAACATTGTTATATTAGCAGGAAACCAAAAACTTCACTGCTGACACTGGAGACTCTTTCCGTAATTGTCTTAAATCAACTTTATTATTAGGTTTATATCAGGCAGATCGTCCGCCATACAATTCCCTGTGTAGGTTGTTACTATAGAAACGCCAAAGTATCCGAAGCACTATGGGAGAAACTTTATATACAGCCGAGTTCATAAAATATAAACGTTAACTCAGTTAAGGATGTCACATGTCACTCTTCGACTCCTGACATTCGCTCCACTTAAACATCCGTACTCTTTCCTCTCGCCCTCCCTCCCTCCCTCCCTTTATCCCCATCTCCTTCCTTTCCTGTCTCACTCTCTCTCTGACACCTTGTATCTCCAGCTTCGCTCTTATAAATCTTTGATCGCAGCTCCCCTGCTGTAAGCTTCACCTAAAAGGGCTTGTGGCGTTTCGAGGCTCAAGGCTTCTGTCCTCCTTCCGGCTGTAGATGAGAGCTCCTGCAGGTTTAAATATAGTGTCTCACACCTCGTAGCTCTCAGAATCACACGCCTGGCCTTTAACAAGCTTCTGAAGACATGGAACAGACATCTTAACAGCCTGTCACCGGCCACTGAACAACACACACACACACACACTCACACACACTAGCACAAACGAGAGGTTGGGGACACCTAGTGGCAAGAATGTCCATCACGTCTCTGATAGAGTACAACTCATTGCTTTTTTCGTTCTCCTTAAATTAATGAAATACTGACATCCTTGAATGATCATGATGCACAAGTCTTCCAAAAGCAAATTCGCTTTGACTGTAGGGGAAAAAAGTTCACTTCCTTTGCAGTGTTTCCTCTAGTTAACATCAGATGCCTTGGACGACTTGTAAGTTTACAGGCCTCTATTCTTGTAGGACTATTTGTGGAACGATGGTGTAATAGCCATTGTCATTTCACCCTCACCCTGTAGGTTAGCTCATGTCTTAACCTCATTCGCAGTCACACTCTCAGATGCTTGGCTAGCAGTCTGATGTCATCAGTGAGATGATCATCTGTTTTGGGTCATGTGCAGCTGGTTAGCAGTAAACTGTGCTCAATATTTCACTAATTAGCTAAGCTGCTGTAGAGGTCGAGATCTCTGATGTTATTGGCTGTAGTCAAGCTCTTCAGTACTTCACTGTCACTCTGACTTCCTGTTTCAAAAGGAAATACATCACACTATTCAATCACAGCTCTGTTGACATGAGATGCCACTTTTGGGGGGAACCCAAACCTTTCTATCCTGACTTTGTCTACAGTCCTGTGAGGATTTGCCTGATTGTTTGGACAGATTGTATCATTGTATTGAAATGAAGACAAGTCTAATGAGTTTTGTTTAAAATTTTACAATAAAAATATAAGAAGAATAAGAAATTTAGTCAACAAAATGGAAGAGAGTTTAAGAGCGGTTAATTAAATAAATGAGAAACTTTTACCTCAGGTCATGAGGCAGATTTATGTGGATGATCCTGATCATTAAAATAAGAACTTATTTTTCATTATAAATTCATCAGTTTTCTGTTTTTTGGATTTTTTTTTTTTTTTTGCAGTGTTGTAGGTTATAAATAAAGATATAGGAAAAGCATCTTTCAGTGCAATAGAAACCAAATCTTCTAAGTTTTTTCTATGGTTGGGAAAATTTCAAATTTTGCTTGGAAAAAAAAGATAAACAATAAATGAGGAAAGTGTTGGGGTTTTTTTTTGAACAATAAATACTGTGAAAGGATTTCCCAGACACAAAGACACTTTTATTCTTCACTCTCTCCTCGAGCATTTTACATCATTGATCGTTCTTCTTTCTTTTTTTCCTTCTTTTATTCTTTTTTTTTATTGTAAGGGATTCTACTGACTCGGTGCAATGTTCTACACAGATGCTGTAAGGCTTTTCCCAGAAGAACAAACCAAAACTTTATATATATATATATATATATATATCCATCTTCAATGAGCGCTTTATCTTTGGTCAGAGTCAGAGCTTTTCCCGGGAATACCGGAGGCGGGAATTTTCATCCTTCAGATCCGAATGGATCTCTTAACCATGTCACTTGGACAAATAATTAGATCAGTGGTACAGTCTGGACCTGTGACTGACTGAATGACATGTTTGTCATTTTTTTCTCAGGTTTTTTTTTACAATCTCTGATCTTAAACATTAAAAACTGTATCTAATCGAGTATCTAATTAACATCCATCTCAGTCTATAATTCAGATTCATTTCTCAGACACAAACCTAAGAAAGTGAAGCTCAGTGTATATGTTGTTAGTCGGAGGTCAGAAATTCCAATATATGAATTTTGACTAAAGTCTTACGACTGCTTAAATCACCTTAGGCTTAACACATGTATTTGCTATGAAGCAAGAAAAACTAACCGCTAACTAGCTTTGGAGTTTGTTTAGTGCAAAGTTTCTTTAATATTATACCACAAGGTCGTTTAAAAGTCCTCACTGAGTCTCTGAGTGCTTCTCAAGTTCTGTAAGAACACGTTCCACCATTCTGCTGCCCATATTCCAGCAACAGCAGCAGCACCAGCAGCACTCACACACCCACCCCCATGTTTTTGACAAAGATTCCAGTTGGACAGATCAGTCTGCCGTCAGTCTCTTTCATTTCTGCCGAAAAATCTGGACGAGGCGACGTGCCGGGAATCTCTGGGACTCGAGGGGACGTCCTGGGAACCGAAGAACAAAAGGAGTGCGGCCCCAGCCGGACCGCCGTCCAAATTAAGACCCTCTCAGATGTGAGAGATCTGGGCCCTCCATTTCTGAGGAGCGGAGAAGAAAAAAAAAAAAACACCCAGCCGAATGGCAAAACACGCAAAGCAGAGAGAGGCTCACAAAGCTGGCCTTGTTGGAGGGCACTCAGAAGGTGGAGGGGCAGAAAGAGGGAGAGAAAGAAAGACAGGAAAAGGGAGGAAGAGCAGTGCTTCCAGTGCTGTCCCAGTAGATTGGGTCTGATGGGGGTCAGCTTGCTCCAGTTTCTCTCCAATCGTGTCACAGGGAGGTTTATTTGTTTCACTGGATTGCAGTTTGCTCTATAAGAGCCTATTGAAGTGCTAGCGCATGGAACCATGAGGAGATGTATGGCTCCATTATGTGCTAATGGATCATCATGGAAATGAAAAGGAATAATTGAATGATAAACCAAATGTTTAGAAACTGGATTATAGAAATTGTAGAAACGTGTCCTAGATAATATTTCACAGTGCTGAATGTGTACTACATGGATGGGTCGGTTTTTAATCTCACTTATGTTTGTACTTCCATCCTTACACACTGAACTCCTCTGACTCCAGATTGACCTTTTAAATATTCCAAAAATATTAAACAGTATTTTGGAGCTTTTCTTTTCATTGCTACTAAAGGTTACACATTAAATTTACAACATATATTTTTGTTAAAAAGAGTAGAATAAACCAAACATATTATTATTATTATTATTATTATTATTATTATTATTAAACCTATCTATCTAAACCTACCTAACATTTCAACCCTGAAATTTTCAGAACTTTACAGCATTATATTTAGATTTAATAAAATTAAATTTTTCACATGAAGTTTTCTAGAGTTTATATCATTACTAAAACATTGAATGCCAGGTTTCCCCCAACAAAGCCTGCTAATTCTAATGGTTATTGTGGTCTACATTATGGAGGTCTGGACCATGATGTCCTCATTGCTAGTTGATATTGCTAGTAGAGTAATGGTGGTGGCTTAATGGGTAGAAAGTTTGGTTGTGGGTTTGAATCCTGCCTTTGAGCTGTACTATGGTTTCCTCTGGGCACTCTGGTTTCCTCCTCTAGTCCGAAGGCTGAGTGATTGTGCCCTGTGATGGGTTGGAACTTTGTCCTTGTGCCCTAGGTCTCCTGGGATAGCCTCCAAGTCTCCTGGGTTCCCTGTGTAGGATAAGTGCTATAGAAAATAGATGGATGGGTGTAAGGAGTTGGCACTATATCCAAGGTGTCCCCTGCCTTGTCCCCTGAGATTGACTCCGGGCTCCCTGCAACTGTGTGGACAGAAAATGAAATTGGAAGACATGCTAAAATTTCAAGAAACACTTTTATGGCTTAATTTAGGGGTAAATACTGTATGGAAGGTTATCATTGACCAGCGGCCATTCCTCCGTATTTATCTACTATTTAACTTTTGACCTGTTTCTCTCAGCTAAAAGGATTTGACTAAGTTGCATATCCTGTAAGTGATTCACACTGTATGATTGATATTACATTTAATAAAAACTACACTTTCCTCTTATAAACATTCATTAAAATACTTCAAAAATATTTTGTTCGTTATCCATGGTAACTATATGGACACAAAGACTGCATTAAATGAAGAATTATTGTGTTGCAAACGGAATCAGAACAATAATCCAGTTTCAGAAACCAAATTCTTGTTTAATGAATAATAATCTAGAACCTAGAGTTTGTATACTTTTTTCAAACAGTTTCTGAAATGAAATGAAAAGTCTGTTAGCTGTTAGTCAAGTGTCAGCTCCGTTTTTGCTAACTATGGCTAGTCAGTGTTGTAATTAGTTCTGCTTTCCATTACACGGCTTCTCAGCTTTCAACAAGCATCAGAGGCTTGCCTTGAGCTTTAAAGCCCTGTCCATGACATCACAAGCAAGGCCATTTCAAGGCAGATTTGCGCCATTCCCTCAGAGGGACCGAGGCTTCTCTTTTGGCTATGTGTGGGCCTCGCCAAGCCGCGTAATTCCCGCGCTGCCGCTATCGGACGGCACGCTTTATCCACAAAGTGATCCCCTTGAGCTGTGAGGGCGCAAACTCAAGACAAGAGGCTGATGGTAAGGACAGGTGCGAGGGAGAGGGAGGGAGAGCAGAGCCTCGGGGCTAACCGGCCTGGGCCTGACTGCGCCTGCCAAAAGGGCCAAAGGAGGAATTTCATTTGTCGTGAAATGGATATGGATGCCGGCCTCGAAAACAAAGAAGCGCCACTCCTCAGAGCTCGGCTAAAAATAATGGCACATTTCCCAAGGTGCATCTGAGAGGGTTATTGTTTTCTGAGAGGGACTGAAGGAAAAAGGAAAGACAGTAAAGAAAGATAGAAGAAAGAAAGAATGAAAGAAAGCTTGGCTCCCGTAAGCAGATAAGCATGTTTCCGCCTTGCTTGTTCTTGCTAAACTGTGAGAGTTGTGCTTTGAGCGATGAGGGTGCTTTTAGCAGGTAAAGGTGACATTCAAGCCTTTGTTTGAGATATGACCTCAGGATCTGAATGCATGGCATTGTAATAAAAGTGTCTGGCAGCGGAGAGGAGGACGATGGGATGTCTTTTGTTCTCCATCAATGCATGCTCTGCTGACAGCAGCTCTAAGCCTTTTGTCCCCCCCACCAAAACCACCCACCCCCCTACCCCTCCATGTGAGGCCGAGAGTCATCTTTAAGAACTGATTCGCTCTGGTATCCGAAGCCTGAAGCTCCGGCTGCCAAGATCGTCGGCACAGACACGGCATGTGAGGGCCAGGTAGCCGACAGCTGCTTTCCAACAATACATGGAGAGAAATGGAAGGCACTTGCGGAAGATGCACAATACCCTTTTAGTCACCTTGCGCCAGTTGCCGCCTGGGTGACATCAGTTTGGGGGAAAAGGGGAGGTGTGTTGGGTGTTGGTGGTGGAGGTGGTGTGGGGGTTCAACTTGATTGCAGCTATTGAGGGATACCTATAATTCAAACCCAGAGAGGGAGGGAGGTGTGTGTGGGGGGGGGCAGATGGGGAGATATTTTCCTCTTCTTCTTAGAAGCGCTTGTCACTTGGCCTTTGTGCCATGAAGATGCCGTGCGACACATGCGGACCGTAAATAAGACAATGGCATGTTGTTCTTTTCAGAGCGAGGTGGGAGCTTCGCCGGGTCAGATGAAGGAGAACCAGCGTACGTGATGAGATTCAGGTTGCTCTTTTTTAAACTTGGAGGTCAAGCTTCTCCGGGGAATTCTTTTTGGGATGTGCTAACAGACGAATTGAGAACTTCGGTTTGGAAGGAGGTTTGGTAAAGAAGAAGCTTCCAGTGGAAGTTTAGAAACTTTGAAAAGACTTGATATGAAGATTTCAACTATCTGGTTACATCTTTTCTGTATACCCTGGTCATTGATGTAAGGTGGATCAATGATCTTGGTAGATCAAGATCCTGTCGGGAAAACTAGGGTAGAAACTTTTCACCCTAATTTCAAGCACTAGATCTTCCAGAAATAACCCAATCCTGAGAAGAAAAAAAAAAATCCCACTTAGAAATTATAAACAAATCTCATAAGCACCAAACATCATCATGAGATGAAGGGCATGCTAGTTTCTTTTTTTTCCTGGAAAAGCAGAGACAAGACATTTTTAGAGGCCGGGATTCTGCGATTGAAGCCAAGTGGCTTGGCTTCGAGCTCTCTCGCTGTGCTAAAAGGAGGGGGCGAAATTGACTAAATCTGCTCAAGGGGGCCCTCATTTGGATATTAAACAAGATTTAATAAGTGAGAGTGATTTGATGAGATGATTATCATGCCCATTAATCAAGCACGCTTCTGTCTCGGCGCAATATGTTCCATCTTTCAGCTCCAAAGCCTCTTTACCTCCTGAGCTTCTTAAAAGGTTGACATGGTTTCATGTTTTTTTTTTTTTTAACTCCCATAAGCAGCACTGATGTTTTTTATGGTCACTTTGTAGCATCTGGGTCATGGAAATATAAATCTTCATAGCTGCTATGTGAGCTAAAAAAAAAAAAACTGGTAATATCATGCATTTATGTTTGACAATAAATTAATTAATTTATTTTTTATTATTATTAATGAATTTAATAAACCTGCCACCCTTATCATGCATATTTTGGCCCTAAAATAACAGATATTATTATTATTATTATTATTATTATTATTTATTTATTTATTTATTTTTTATTTTTTGTGTAAAATCTCACTTACAGAAAAAAATAAATACATAAATAAAACTACCAAAGAGGTGAAAAAAAGGATTAAGATTGAAAAATACCTTAATTATAAATTCTAAATTATGTTTAATTAAAATAAATAAATAAATAAAACCACAACTCCGCACATGTTGGATTCCCATCTGAAGATTGAAGTCTGATGTAAAAATGAATACGATTTAGTTCAATTTCTTTAAAAGTGAAGTCACCTAAACAGTCATTTCAAGCACAAAGTTTTCCTTTATTTTGGAACACAATCAGAATGTACCCTTGATTTCCAGGTCAAAGTCTAAGCTGGACATGTTGTCTCACCACGCTGGCACTGGCACTGATACTGGACCTCCCCTTCCAGGAAAAAGATCAGACTTCAAATACGAGCTTGTCCTTTTCTTATTATATAATAGGGTTAATAGGGGAATGTACAAATAAAGCAAGGCTGATGCAAGGAGCAGAAATCCTGGAATTATACACAGAAGTCTGGAAATATAAATATGTGTCTTATTTCTGAGAACTTGTCGGGCGAGATGGTTAGGGTTTGAATAAAAAGCTCAGGATCGATAGATTCCTTATGGAAACACGTTCTAAGAGCATGATGATGATGATGATGATGGTAGGTCACTAAGGAAGAAATCTTATATAAGGAATAAATAGTAGACGCGTCAGGAATTCATTTATTCCTCTGACACGACAACTCATTTTTTTGTATGAACAAATAATATATACTTTTTATCCATTTATAGTTACAATGTCACTTCCAATTCGGTTCAATTCAACTCCATTGTTTCTGAAAATTCAGAATTTATTTATTTGTAATTTTATAAATTATCTTTATTCCATCTGATCAGATTTGAGGATTCAGTATTAAAAAAAAAATCACAATTTAAATTATTATTATTATTATTTTTTTTTGGCGCTGCGTGTTTTAAGACATCATCGTTTTAAGTGTCTGCAATCGCTATGGCAACAGCTTAAAATAATTATACTTTTAAAAACTTTATTTTTTGAAATGTCGTCTCAGGCGACCTACAATTTAGAATGCTCCAAAATATATAGATTAGGAACAAAACAAGGACTCTAATCTAGAAAGCAAGTTTCACTCTCAGGAAGATTACCTTGACTGGTTTAAGCAGGAGATAGAGTAGAGGAAAGGAGGAGGGCTGTCCAGGACACACAGGACTATATTAATACAATAAGCATCCAGAAAATAATACAAGGATATTTTCATAAACTTAATCCGGCGTGATGAGGCCGAGCGAAGCGGCCGGGGTAATCCTAAGGAAGAATCTCTATTCCCGCACTGTTAGGTTCATCCGCTCTGATCAAACGTACACGAGGGGATGAGATAAGAACACGCTGGAACTTAATCACATCTCCATCCTCAAGCTTTATGTGGGACCTGACCTGAGAGAGAGAGAGAGAGCATATGTTGATATTAAAGAGGATGGATATCACCACGTATTTTTTTCATTCATTTCATTTGCTAGTCAAAGACAATAAATAAAAACCACAGAAAAAGTTCCCTTAAAAGTCACGACGCGGCCCTCCATCTCTCTCTCTCTCTCTCTCTCTCTCTCTCTCTTTCTGCGTAATTGTTTATTAAGGCGTTTTTCTACATGCTGCTGCCTGAGCATCTGCTATCGTTGACCCCTCTCGCTACAGATGTCTGCCTCAATCTCCATTAATTTACTAATTACTGCAGTAATATAGAGCCGACCTGCTGGGAGTGGCTGTGTTTTCAGCTAAAGACAATGTGTTCAGTGCCATTTGGTGCAAAAAAAAAAGAAAGCAGGAATGGAAGGGGAGAGGGAAACCGATTATGACACGTCTGACCATCGGAGCAAGCTGTTACCCGGCTGCAAAATATCACTAATTCTGAAACGACCTTGACTCCTCCGCTGTATAAGAGCCCGGGAATGACAAGTTCCCCGTTCCCTGAGCTGAGGCTTCCGGTGACCCAGAGTGACCCCCGGGTCAATGCCAGAGGCTTGAAATATGCTCAAGGCATGGCGAGCATCTGAAGACAAATGGTAAGGCCTTTAACTTAAGGCCCTGAAGATGCAAGTGGGCGGGTTTACGGCGTGTCAGAAATGACAGAGGTTAAGGTTGGGGTTTGTGGAGGAGCTTTTATAGAGCTAATAGACCTGTGTTATATTTACCTCCTTTGAGCAGCAGAACTGTCGGAGAACATTCTATGTGTTATAATATACACGATCATGGTGTGTTATCACAAAATTAAGAAAACCGTCATGTTATAATCAATTTTTACAGGCTTTCTTTGACTACAAGCCCCGCCCCTGTCCTATCACTGCTCTGTTATCCTACTGTGTTTACATCCTGATTACTCTCTTATTACCTCTGTATTTAATCTCTGGCACCAACACTGGAGACTCCTTCCACTGATGTTAAATAGCAACAGTCGAGTGAATATTGTTACTGTAATCCGCCACGCAAGTCCTAGCCTAGGTTGTTGCTATGGAAACGAATCAACAGCAACGAAAGAAAAGCTTTGCTACGACTCTCTTTCAGATATTCCTCTCATCCGAAGACGGACTGCATGAAATCGTCATAATCGGACAAAGAGATCAGATAATTTTTGTATTTATTTGCTATTTTTTTTGGGTTTTCAAAAACACATAAACTCTTTAAAGCCTGGAACATTCCCAGGGATTTCCAAAGCCAGAAATCCCCGAAATCCTGGATTGTGTATTGTCGCTGTAAACGTCCATGATTTGTTTGTTCCTTATTTCCTGTGTAGATTATTTTTAAAAAGGATTATTCACCGTTTACCCCCCGAGCGCTGACAAGCGTAAGTGCAGCGCCGTATTGTCTAATTGTGTACATGTGTGTAATCAGGCATCGGCATTTACTTTACCTTCGATTCTGCTTTACAGTAAAGCAGGACAGGGTGATATCACCGCATCACCGGTCCAGACATGTGACCCCTTACCTTGGAGGGCAACATTGAATTCTTGGGGGGGCGGGGGGTTATCTACACACACACACACACATTCACATGCCACCCTAAACATAGGACAAAGGAAAATATGCGGACTCTTGGCAGGGCAACTTCCTTTGCTCACTTCACTGAGAAATGCTAACGTGTTTATTTATATCTTGGACTGATGACAGACTGTATAAAAAGTTATTTAGGGCATCATGATGTCAAATATCTATTTCGTCGCAATTTATATTAATAATAAGATGCTTTATTTTTCTTATCGTCGTGAGTCACGTCCAGAGCAAGTCCTGATAAATAGCTATTCGTATTCATTTTTCTCTCTCTCTCTCTCTCTCTCTCTCGGTGTTGTTAGCATAGCTGTGTAATAAAGAATAACAACAGCGTGGAGACAATAGGCCTGTATTAGAAGAGGAGGTGTGTTGTCGTTTCCTGATATAGCAGCGTAGCGGCGCGCACAACTGTTGTCACATCTAAGTTTAGCCGGCGGTGGAGGCAGCTGTGCGCTCATAAAGAGGCCGGAGCGGAGGCGCTAAGCCGAACAGTGACAGCGCAGCTTACCGAGCAGCCAGAGGGCACGGCTCCGACGCCTGCGATCAGCCTGAGCAAACACACCAGCACATAAACACCACACAGAGGGCAAGACTCGCCGTGTATAACTGCCCCAACACACACGCACACACTAAGTCTCACGCACTCACACACAGAGAGTCAAGGATAGAGGAGGAGGAAGAGGTACGATGAGGAATGAGGCAGAATGTGACATATAAGGAAGAGTTGGATGGAGAGAAAGAGAAAAGAAAAGATGAAAGAGGATGGGAGAAAAAGATGAGCTAGGAGGATAGAAAGAATGGGTGAAGTAGAGAAAGAAGGATAACAGATCGAAGGAGAGGATGAGAGAAAAAGGGTTATGAAATGAAAGTGAGGAGGATAGAGAGATGGACAAGGAGGTGCAGAGGATGAAGGGAGGAGGGGAATGAATGGAAAGCCTGAGAAAGAGGAGAGAGAGAGAGAGAGAGTTCAAAAGGGAGGGAGAAAAGGGAGAGAGGGACTGAGAGACAGAGATCAGCAGAGAAAATGCTAGAATGACAGACAGAGAGAGAGAGAGAGAGAGAGAGAGAGAGAGAAACAGGTGTTAAGGCATTACTGTCGGCTCTATGGACATCTTTGACATTAACTTACTGCAGTCACTGAGTTCATTAAACAATGGAACTTTGTCCTACACACACACACACACACACACACTTAGCCACTCATGTATGCACCACTCATATGTGCAAAAAAACCTTTATGCAATTCTACTTATGCACACACACACACACACACACTGTTATGTCCCATCGCTCTTATTAAAACAAGGTGTGGAGAGACACACACTGAACACACTGACACGTTGCGTGTGAATTTATAAAGAACACATCGTGACTTCTTTCCGTAGCCTGTGTGTGTGTGTACTATGTGTGTGTGAGACTCAGCTTGTGAGTGTGTATGGTGTGTGTGTGTGTGTGTACTATGTGTGTGTGAGACTCAGCTTGTGAGTGTGTATGGTGTGTGTGTGTGTGTGTGTACTATGTGTGTGTGAGACTCAGCTTGTGAGTGTGTATGGTGTGTGTGTGTGTGTGTGTGTGTACTATGTGTGTGTGAGACTCAGCTTGTGAGTGTGTATGGTGTGTGTGTGTGTGTGTGTACTATGTGTGTGTGAGACTCAGCTTGTGAGTGTGTATGGTGTGTGTGTGTGTGAGACTCAGCGTGTATGGCGTGTGTGTGCATGTGTGTGTGTAAGTCTCAGCATGTGAGTGTGTGTGTATGATGTGTGCATGCATGCGTGTGTGTGTGTGATACGCGAGAGTGTGTATGAGACAGTGTGACTGTATGTGTATGGTGTGTACGGTGTGTGCGTGGGTGTTTGTACTGTGTGTGTATATAGTGTGTACGTTCTGTGCGTGCGTGTTTGTAGGGTGTGTGTGTGTGTGTGTATGGTGTGTACGGAGTGTGTGTGAGACAACGTGTGAGTGTGTGTGTCCTCACTAATACCACTCTAAGCCCTGGGCCAGGTGTCGCAGGACTTTACAAATGAGCACAATCACATGCCTAATATCTGCACACGACTGAGCCACACGCACACACACACACGGCAGCCTTAAATACACACAACATCACACACACACTGCAGCCTTAAATACATACATCACACACACACTACAGCCTTAAATACACACATCACACAAACACTGCAGCCTTAAATACACACATCACACACACACACACTGCAGCCTTAAATACACACATCACACACACACTGCAGCCTTAAATACACACAACATCACACACACACTACAGCCTTAAATACACAACATCACACACACACTACAGCCTTAAATACACACAACATCACACACACACTGCAGCCTTAAATACACACATCACACACACACTACAGCCTTAAATACACACAACATCACACACACACTGCAGCCTTAAATACACACAACATCACACACACACTGCAGCCTTAAATACACACATCACACACACACTACAGCCTTAAATACACACAACATCACACACACACTGCAGCCTTAAATACACACATCACACACACACTACAGCCTTAAATACACACAACATCACACACACACTGCAGCCTTAAATACACACAACATCACACACACACTGCAGCCTTAAATACACACATCACACACACACACACTGCAGCCTTAAATACACACATCACACAAACACTGCAGCCTTAAATACACACAACATCACACACACACTGCAGCCTTAAATACACACATCAAACACACACTACAGCCTTAAATACACACAACATCACACACACACTGCAGCCTTAAATACACACATCACACACACACACACACACACTGCAGCCTTAAATACACACAACATCACACACACACACACACTGCAGCCTTAAATACACACAACATCACACACACACTGCAGCCTTAAATACACACATCACACACACACTGCAGCCTTAAATACACACAACATCACACACACACACTGCAGCCTTAAATACACACAACATCACACACACACTGCAGCCTTAAATACACACAACATCGCACACACACTGCAGCCTTAAATACACACAACATCACACACACACACACACTGCAGCCTTAAATACACACAACATCACACACACACTGCAGCCTTAAATACACACATCACACACACACTGCAGCCTTAAATACACACATCACACACACACTGCAGCCTTAAATACACACAACATCGCACACACACTGCAGCCTTAAATACACACAACATCACACACACACTGCAGCCTTAAATACACACATCACACACACACTGCAGCCTTAAATACACACAACATCGCACACACACTGCAGCCTTAAATACACACAACATCACACACACACTGCAGCCTTAAATACACACAACATCACACACACACTGCAGCCTTAAATACACACAACATCACACACACACTGCAGCCTTAAATACACACAACATCACACACACACTGGAGCCTTAAATACACACACACACACACACACTGCAGCCTTAAACACACACAACATCACACACACACACACACACACACACCGGAGCCTTAAATACACACATCACACACACACTGCAGCCTTAAATACACACAACATCACACACACACTGCAGCCTTAAATACACACAACATCACACACACACTGCAGCCTTAAATACACACAACATCACACACACACACACACACTGCAGCCTTAAATACACACAACATCGCACACACACTGCAGCCTTAAATACACACATCACACACACACTGCAGCCTTAAATACACACACACACACACACACACACTGCAGCCTTAAATACACACATCACACACACACTGCAGCCTTAAATACACACATCACACACACACTGCAGCCTTAAATACACACAACATCACACACACACATACACACACTGCAGCCTTAAATACATACAACATCACACACACACACACACACTGGAGCCTTAAATACACACAACATCACACACACACTGGAGCCTTAAATACACACATCATACACACACACTGCAGCCTTAAACACACACAACATCACACACACACACACACACACACACCGGAGCCTTAAATACACACATCACACACACACTGCAGCCTTAAATACACACAACATCACACACACACTGCAGCCTTAAATACACACATCACACACACACTGCAGCCTTAAATACACACAACATCACACACACACACACTGGAGCCTTAAATACACACAACATCACACACACACACACTGGAGCCTTAAATACACACATCACACACACACTGCAGCCTTAAATACATACAACATCACACACACACACACACACACTGGAGCCTTAAATACACACAACATCACACACACACACTGGAGCCTTAAATACACACATCACACACACACTGCAGCCTTAAATACACACAACATCACACACACACACATACACACACTGCAGCCTTAAATACATACAACATCACACACACACTGGAGCCTTAAATACACACAACATCACACACACACACACACACACACACCGGAGCCTTAAATACACACATCACACACACACTGGAGCCTTAAATACACACATCACACACACACTGCAGCCTTAAATACACACAACATCACACACACATACACTGGAACCTTAAATACACACAACATCACACACACACACACACTGCAGCCTTAAATACACACATCACACACACACTGCAGCCTTAAATACACACAACATCACACACACACTGCAGCCTTAAATACACACTACATCACACACACACACACTGGAGCCTTAAATACACACAACATCACACACACACACACTGGAGCCTTAAATACACACATCACACACACACTGCAGCCTTAAATACACACAACATCACACACACACACACTGGAGCCTTAAATACACACAACATCACACACACACACACTGGAGCCTTAAATACACACATCACACACACACTGCAGCCTTAAATACACACAACATCACACACACACACACTGGAGCCTTAAATACACACAACATCACACACACACACACTGGAGCCTTAAATACACACATCACACACACACTGCAGCCTTAAATACACACAACATCACACACACACACACACACTGGAGCCTTAAATACACACAACATCACACACACACACACTGGAGCCTTAAATACACACATCACACACACACTGCAGCCTTAAATACACACAACATCACACACACACACACTGGAGCCTTAAATACACACAACATCACACACACACACACTGGAGCCTTAAATACACACATCACACACACACTGCAGCCTTAAATACACACAACATCACACACACACACACTGGAGCCTTAAATACACACAACATCACACACACACACACTGGAGCCTTAAATACACACAACATCACACACACACACACTGGAACCTTAAATACACACAACATCACACACACACACACACTGCAGCCTTAAATACACACAACATCACACACACACACACACACTCACACACACACACTGCAGCCTTAAATACAAACATCACACACACACACACACACACTGCAGCCTTAAATACACACATCACACACACACTGCAGCCTTAAATACACACATCACACACACACACACACTGGAGCCTTAAATACACACAACATCACACACATCACACACACTGGAGCCTTAAATACACACAACATCACACACACACTGCAGCCTTAAATACACACAACATCACACACACACACACTGCAGCCTTAAATACACACATCACACACACACACTGCAGCCTTAAATACACACATCACACACACACACACACTGCAGCCTTAAATACACACATCACACACACACTGCAGCCTTAAATACACACATCACACACACACATTGCAGCCTTAAATACACACATCACACACACACTGCAGCCTTAAATACACACAACATCACACACACACACACTGGAGCCTTAAATACACACAACATCACACACACACACACTGGAGCCTTAAATACACACATCACACACACACTGCAGCCTTAAATACACACAACATCACACACACACACACTGGAGCCTTAAATACACACAACATCACACACACACACACTGGAGCCTTAAATACACACATCACACACACACTGCAGCCTTAAATACACACAACATCACACACACACACACACACTGGAGCCTTAAATACACACAACATCACACACACACACGCTGCAGCCTTAAATACACACAACATCACACACACACTGGAGCCTTAAATACACACACACACACACACACACTGCAGCCTTAAACACACACAACATCACACACACACACACACACACACACACACTGGAGCCTTAAATACACACATCACACACACACTGCAGCCTTAAATACATACAACATCACACACACACACACACACTGCAGCCTTAAATACACACAACATCACACACACACACACTGGAGCCTTAAATACACACAACATCACACACATCACACACACTGCAGCCTTAAATACACACAACATCACACACACACACACTGCAGCCTTAAATACACACATCACACACACACACTGCAGCCTTAAATACACACAACATCACACACACACACACACACACACACTGGAGCCTTAAATACACACAACATCACACACACACACACACTGGAGCCTTAAATACACACATCACACACACACTGCAGCCTTAAATACACACAACATCACACACACACTGCAGCCTTAAATACACACATCATACACACACACTGCAGCCTTAAATACACACAACATCACACACACACACACTGGAGCCTTAAATACACACAACATCACACACACACACACACACACACTGGAGCCTTAAATACACACATCACACACACACACACACTGCAGCCTTAAATACACACAACATCACACACACACACACTGGAGCCTTAAATACACACAACATCACACACACACACACTGGAGCCTTAAATACACACATCACACACACACTGCAGCCTTAAATACACACAACATCACACACACACACACACACTGGAGCCTTAAATACACACAACATCACACACACACACACTGGAGCCTTAAATACACACATCACACACACACTGCAGCCTTAAATACACACAACATCACACACACACACACTGGAACCTTAAATACACACAACATCACACACACACACACACTGCAGCCTTAAATACACACAACATCACACACACACACACACACTCACACACACACACTGCAGCCTTAAATACAAACATCACACACACACACACACACACTGCAGCCTTAAATACACACATCACACACACACTGCAGCCTTAAATACACACAACATCACACACACACACACACACTGCAGCCTTAAATACACACAACATCACACACACACACACTGGAGCCTTAAATACACACAACATCACACACATCACACACACTGCAGCCTTAAATACACACAACATCACACACACACACACTGCAGCCTTAAATACACACATCACACACACACACTGCAGCCTTAAATACACACAACATCACACACACACACACACACACACACTGGAGCCTTAAATACACACAACATCACACACACACACACACACACACACTGGAGCCTTAAATACACACATCACACACACACTGCAGCCTTAAATACACACAACATCACACACACACTGCAGCCTTAAATACACACATCATACACACACACTGCAGCCTTAAATACACACAACATCACACACACACACACTGGAGCCTTAAATACACACAACATCACACACACACACACACACACACACACTGGAGCCTTAAATACACACATCACACACACACTGCAGCCTTAAATACACACAACATCACACACACACACTGCAGCCTTAAATACACACAACATCACACACACACTGCAGCCTTAAATACACACAACATCACACACACACACACACACACCGGAGCCTTAAATACACACATCACACACACACTGCAGCCTTAAATACACACAACATCACACACACACTGCAGCCTTAAATACACACAACATCACTCACACACACACTGCAGCCTTAAATACACACATCACACACACACTGCAGCCTTAAATACACACAACATCACACACACACTGGAGCCTTAAATACACACAACATCACACACACACACACTGGAGCCTTAAATACACACATCACACACACACTGCAGCCTTAAATACACACAACATCACACACACACACACTGGAGCCTTAAATACACACAACATCACACACACACACACTGGAGCCTTAAATACACACATCACACACACACTGCAGCCTTAAATACACACAACATCACACACACACACACTGGAGCCTTAAATACACACAACATCACACACACACACACTGGAGCCTTAAATACACACATCACACACACACTGCAGCCTTAAATACACACATCACACACACACTGCAGCCTTAAATACATACAACATCACACACACACACACACACTGGAGCCTTAAATACACACAACATCACACACACACACACTGGAGCCTTAAATACACACACACACATACACACACTGCAGCCTTAAATACATACAACATCACACACACACACACTGCAGCCTTAAATACACACATCACACACACACACTGCAGCCTTAAATACACACATCACACACACACACACTGCAGCCTTAAATACACACAACATTACACACACACACACTGGAGCCTTAAATACACACAACATGACACACACACACTGCAGCCTTAAATACACACAACATCACACACACACACTGCAGCCTTAAATACACACAACATCACACACACACACACACTGCAGCCTTAAATACACACATCACACACACACTGCAGCCTTAAATACACACATCACACACACACTGCAGCCTTAAATACACACATCACACACACACTGCAGCCTTAAATACACACAACATCACACACACACACACTGGAGCCTTAAATACACACAACATCACACACACACACACTGGAGCCTTAAATACACACATCACACACACACTGCAGCCTTAAATACACACAACATCACACACACACACACTGGAGCCTTAAATACACACAACATCACACACACACACACTGGAGCCTTAAATACACACATCACACACACACTGCAGCCTTAAATACACACAACATCACACACACACACACTGGAGCCTTAAATACACACAACATCACACACACACACACTGGAGCCTTAAATACACACATCACACACACACTGCAGCCTTAAATACACACAACATCACACACACACACACTGGAGCCTTAAATACACACAACATCACACACACACACACTGGAGCCTTAAATACACACATCACACACACACTGCAGCCTTAAATACACACAACATCACACACACACACACTGGAGCCTTAAATACACACAACATCACACACACACACACTGGAGCCTTAAATACACACATCACACACACACTGCAGCCTTAAATACACACAACATCACACACACACACACTGGAGCCTTAAATACACACAACATCACACACACACACACTGGAGCCTTAAATACACACATCACACACACACTGCAGCCTTAAATACACACAACATCACACACACACACACTGCAGCCTTAAATACACACAACATCACACACACACACACTGCAGCCTTAAATACAAACATCACACACACACACACACACACTGCAGCCTTAAATACACACATCACACACACACTGCAGCCTTAAATACACACAACATCACACACACACACACTGGAGCCTTAAATACACACAACATCACACACATCACACACACTGCAGCCTTAAATACACACAACATCACACACACACACACTGCAGCCTTAAATACACACAACATCACACACACACACACTGGAGCCTTAAATACACACAACATCACACACACACACACTGGAGCCTTAAATACACACAACATCACACACACACACACTGGAGCCTTAAATACACACAACATCACACACACACTGCAGCCTTAAATACACACATCACACACACACACACTGCAGCCTTAAATACACACATCACACACACACACTGCAGCCTTAAATACACACATCACACACACACACACACTGCAGCCTTAAATACACACATCACACACACACTGCAGCCTTAAATACACACATCACACACACACATTGCAGCCTTAAATACACACATCACACACACACTGCAGCCTTAAATACACACAACATCACACACACACACACTGGAGCCTTAAATACACACAACATCACACACACACACACTGGAGCCTTAAATACACACATCACACACACACTGCAGCCTTAAATACACACAACATCACACACACACACACTGGAGCCTTAAATACACACAACATCACACACACACACACTGGAGCCTTAAATACACACATCACACACACACTGCAGCCTTAAATACACACAACATCACACACACACACACTGGAGCCTTAAATACACACAACATCACACACACACACACTGGAGCCTTAAATACACACATCACACACACACTGCAGCCTTAAATACACACAACATCACACACACACACACTGGAACCTTAAATACACACAACATCACACACACACACACACTGCAGCCTTAAATACACACAACATCACACACACACACACACACTCACACACACACACTGCAGCCTTAAATACAAACATCACACACACACACACACACACTGCAGCCTTAAATACACACATCACACACACACTGCAGCCTTAAATACACACAACATCACACACACACACACTGGAGCCTTAAATACACACAACATCACACACATCACACACACTGCAGCCTTAAATACACACAACATCACACACACACACACTGCAGCCTTAAATACACACAACATCACACACACACACACTGCAGCCTTAAATACACACATCACACACACACACTGCAGCCTTAAATACACACATCACACACACACACACACTGCAGCCTTAAATACACACATCACACACACACTGCAGCCTTAAATACACACATCACACACACACATTGCAGCCTTAAATACACACATCACACACACACTGCAGCCTTAAATACACACAACATCACACACACACACACTGGAGCCTTAAATACACACAACATCACACACACACACACTGGAGCCTTAAATACACACATCACACACACACTGCAGCCTTAAATACACACAACATCACACACACACACACTGGAGCCTTAAATACACACAACATCACACACACACACACTGGAGCCTTAAATACACACATCACACACACACTGCAGCCTTAAATACACACAACATCACACACACACACACTGGAGCCTTAAATACACACAACATCACACACACACACACTGGAGCCTTAAATACACACATCACACACACACTGCAGCCTTAAATACACACAACATCACACACACACACACTGGAGCCTTAAATACACACAACATCACACACACACACACTGGAGCCTTAAATACACACATCACACACACACTGCAGCCTTAAATACACACAACATCACACACACACACACTGGAGCCTTAAATACACACAACATCACACACACACACACTGGAGCCTTAAATACACACATCACACACACACTGCAGCCTTAAATACACACAACATCACACACACACACACTGGAACCTTAAATACACACAACATCACACACACACACACACTGCAGCCTTAAATACACACAACATCACACACACACACACACACTCACACACACACACTGCAGCCTTAAATACAAACATCACACACACACACACACACACTGCAGCCTTAAATACACACATCACACACACACTGCAGCCTTAAATACACACAACATCACACACACACACACTGGAGCCTTAAATACACACAACATCACACACATCACACACACTGCAGCCTTAAATACACACAACATCACACACACACACACTGGAGCCTTAAATACACACAACATCACACACATCACACACACTGCAGCCTTAAATACACACAACATCACACACACACACACTGGAGCCTTAAATACACACAACATCACACACACACACACTGGAGCCTTAAATACACACATCACACACACACTGCAGCCTTAAATACACACAACATCACACACACACACACTGGAGCCTTAAATACACACAACATCACACACACACACACTGGAGCCTTAAATACACACAACATCACACACACACACACACACTCACACACACACACTGCAGCCTTAAATACACACAACATCACACACATCACACACACTGCAGCCTTAAATACACACAACATCACACACACACACACTGGAGCCTTAAATACACACAACATCACACACACACACACTGGAGCCTTAAATACACACAACATCACACACACACACACTGGAGCTTTTTTAAAATAAAAACATATTTACACATTTTACTACAAAATAACTAAAAATAAAAGTCTTAATAATTGATTTAATTAATAATACATTTTTATAAAAGTAGATAGTAAATAAAATTTTTAAAAAAGCATGCAAGAATTTAAATGTATTTAATTTCCATAAATTTTAATAAATTTGCCATTTCATTAGATAACTTTTAATACATTTATTTTATAAATTACAAAATTTTTATTTAATTCATTTATTTGTCAGCATGAATTGTAAGGAAATGCTTTTCGACTGTCTGTGTGATAAAAAACAAAGTGAAAATAAAATAAAAATAAATAAATAAATAAATATTCTCCATGTGAGATGCTACTTTGGAAACAATAATAATTGAAATAAAAAGATTTTTGTTTGTTTTTGAGTGTGGATATAATTTGCATAAAATTTTACAATCTGGCTCCAAAAAAAGAATTTATTTAATTTAATTTAATATGAATTAATTAAAAATATTAATTAATATAATTAATAAATATTGGTAAATCCTGAAGACAACATTCCAAAAAAGCAAAGTTCTATAAAAATAATTTTGCTATGATTTAATATTCACTATTTCATCCTTTTTTTTTTTATTTGTTACTAAACAAATAAAATAATTCTGTCCTAAGGGTGCACAAACTTTTGCACCCAACTACATGCTATTAAAATCCGGCTACGTTTTCATAAATTTCTCAAACTACAATTGATATCAATTCCTTACAGAATTTCTTCAGGGCTTAATCGCATGGCTTCCTAATCTCCGTCTGCCGAGACAAATCATCTAAAACAAAATATCTGATGATAAAAAGATTTCCCAATCCGACGTGGACTAATGCTCTAAAGTCTACGTGAAGAAATCAGACGGAATTCAATCAAGGAGAGGCGATGAACATGATCAGAGCGGCGACTTTCTCGCCGATGTATTAAAAAAAAAGGAACGCTACAGCGTCTTTAGCTTCGGCAAAATGGAATTAGTGTTAAAACCGCACATCTGGGGCGAGGTAGGATAAAAACCCGGCTCGCGGATGTAGGCCAAGACCTAGCGGTGTGTGGGGAGAATTATGGAATATGACTTTATCACAGGAAGAGAAAACACAAGCTAGAACCTTTTTTTTCACTCTGTACACAAACTATTTACAGTTTATTTTCTTGAACCATTTTGAAAATAAATTCAAATCAGCTTCAATTAGCCTTGCTAATAACAACTACATCCAAGGAGCTAGCGCTGTCATGTCATCGACGTCATACGATCTTCAACAGCATCCAAGATTTCATTTGGAATTACGCTACGTAACCAACAATGCCTTTCCGCTTTAATCCGTCAGTCTGTCCAGTTCTCCTAAGAGAATTGTCTTTCACTTTTATGCTAATACTGCCATCAGTGACAGTCAGCTCATAACTCGTAGCTGGCTAGCCTACAGTAAATCACTGCAACATGCTGTATATTCACTGTGTAGCTGCACTGCATACTACAACTGAGCTAACGGCTAAATCTGACCGCTAAAGTTTTTCTCTCATTTAATGCGATTGTTTCAGTGCTAGCAGCATTTCCTGTGACAACTTCTCACAGCAATAACGAAAATACTGCAATATATTAGCACCAGAAGCATTAAAAACATGAAAATTATAGCTGTTTAAACTTAAATTATAGTTGCTATGAAAATATATAAAATGGCGCAGTCTCATGTGAGTTACGTCAATAAGTTAGAGACTGTTCCTATAGTTTGAGGGTCTTAAACATGGATTTATTTAGAGCATTTATATTTTATTTACATATTTATTTTTAGGCAGATACATATATACATTGATAACACAACATAAGAATCTATTTAAAATTTAAAATTCATTATAAAAACAAATTAATTAATAAAATAAAAATACAAGAAATTAAAACTTCCTTTGTTTACCACAAGAGGGCAGCACTTTAACATGTCATTACAGTACACTGGGATACAACGCCGAACGTGTTCACGTTTAATATACCAATCAATATTTATTTATTTATTTATTTATTCGTATAAAATAACATTTTTCTACGTAAAAGAATAATTGAGATTTAAATATTGTGCCACAAGTTTTTTTAACCTGCACTTCTCCGGCTCGGCCACTAGATGGCAGCATGTGTCAGGGTAAATGAGAGTTAGTGGTATAATTGTGTATATTCAAAATATGCTAACAAACTCTGACTATTAAAGGTGAAGGGGTTAATATTTTTCTTTTCCTACTAGTACAAATAATTTGAAAAATTATGTCGAAATTATTTATTATTATTTTTAAATTACTAATAAATTAATTTTTGTAAACTATAATTAATTTTATTATTTATTATTAAAAATATGTAAATGTGTAAATAAATAAATAAATAAATAAATAAATAAATAAATGTTAATTTTTTTTTATTTTAAAGTGTTTTGTGGTTTTTATTTTCAACATAAACTTGAGTACATTAGTTTCAAATGTTCAGGTATATTTTGATAATTTGCTCAAAAAATTGTTCTTATAATTATAAATATACAAAATAAATAAATAAATAAAAAGCTAGAATCTTTTTGAGATGAACCGTGGCATTTACAATTCAGTGCTTATCTATATATAACATCAAATTAATTCTATCATCAAATTAAATCAAAAATTCCTATATTTTTGTCGTCCTGTATGAGTGACCCTTATTGTGTAAAAAATTTAGAAGCTAAAAATAAAGCTTATTCACTCCAGTCATAAGGTTCAACAGCCAAAGAGACAATCTGACCTGGTGAACATTCCTCCTGCTTCCATTCATGACACACACACACACACACACACACAAAGGATGACTGGAATATTTTACCCGACATGGAAAGTGTCAGGTCCTGTTCTTGATGTCTGACCTGAGGTCAGTCTGTAGCAGCTGTAAGCCCTGAGTCACTTCACATCACCGTTCAGTCACTAAATATAGATTCACAGCTCCAGCATTTCTGTTGTCTCTCAAACGTCCTCATTTGGACATGAAACGGAAACGCTCAAACCATATCAATGTGAGATATAGATCTATATAAATGAGGTCTAGGTCAGTGTTATAGCCTTACTAGCTCGCTAAGTGTCATTCTAGTTGTTTTTCTATTTCACTGAATCATTTTTATTAGCAATTTAGCTCAAGTCTTAGACTCTAAGAATCGATTATCTGTCAGAAAATTGTCTTAGTCCAGCTTTTACAAGGTTTATTTAGTGCAATTTTCTCGCTAAGATTGAATTTTCACTTTTTGTTTAGCATCGAATTAGCAAACAAACACAATGTGCTTGACTAGCATCCATTTCTTTAGCGTCAAACAATGCTAGCTTCTTTAGTTTTTGCTAAAAGACATGAGGATTATTTTATTTAGTCAATAAATAATGAAATTTCATGATCCGCTTCTTCACACTGGTGTGATTACAGTGCGAAGAAAACGTCACTATGTGGATGAAGGAGGTCATGTGATCAGGGCGGCCATCTTGTAATTCGTCCCCAGAGAAGTGTGTGAGAAAGGTTATGGTGAAAACATTCAGATAACTTAAAGCTATTGGTGTAATATTCTCTGATGAAGGTCTTTGATTAAAAGAGCAGCTTCTGTAAGTGAAATGTTGAACTGACCACCAGCTAATGGGCAGAAATGTATCTTGTGGTGAATATCAGTACTGAAGCAGAGTGTGGTCTCAGGGACTCAGTAGAGAGCGGCTCCTGGGACGAGGACGTGGACCGGTGTGGTGTCCCTCACAGGGGAAACTCCTCCCTCCTGCTCCTCTACTCATCATTCATCTCCTTGACACCGAGGGAGAGATGGAGAGATTGTTGCCTGCAGGAGCTTCACCACCTTCTCCCTCTAGACCTCCCTCTTCACACTGAACAAATACATACAACCTCTCTCTCTGTGTCTCTCTCTCTCTCTTTCTCTCTCTCTCACTCTTTCTCTCTCACTCTATCCACCATCTATCTATCTATCTATCTATCTATCTATCTATCTATCTATCTATCTATCTATCTTTATTTTTTTCTTTCTTTCTGTCTGTCTCTGTATCACTCTCTCTCTCTTTTTCTCTCCACTCAGAGAGACTCTCAGTCTCTCTACTTCTCTTCTCTTCTCTTCTCTTCTCTTCTCTTCTCTTCTCTTCTCTTCTCTTCTATCTATCTATCTATCTATCTATCTATCTATCTATCTATCTATCTATCTATCTATCTATCTATCTATCTATCTACCTATCTCTCTTTTTCTCTTTGTCTCACTCTTTATTTCTCACTTCATCTGTTTATCTACATGTCTTTCTTTCTTTCTTTCTTTCTTTCTTTCTTTCTTTCTATCTATCTATCTATCTATCTATCTATCTATCTATCTATCTTTCTTTATTTTTTTCTTTCTTTCTGTCTGTCTGTCTCTGTATCACTCTCTTTTTCTCTCCACTCAGAGAGACTCTCAGTCTCTCTACCTCTCTTCTCTTCTCTTCTCTTCTCTTCTCTTCTCTTCTCTTCTCTTCTATCTATCTATCTATCTATCTATCTATCTATCTATCTATCTATCTATCTATCTATCTATCTCTTTTTAGCTAGCTATTTAGATATCTAGCTGTCTCTCTCTCTCTCTCTCTCTCTCTCTCTCTCTCTCTGTCTCTCTCAATGAAAATCAACTCATGTCATAAATACTAGTGAAAAAAGTTTTAAAACTATAGCTTTGTTTGTGCAGCGTAAAACCTTTCCCTCTGAAAACCCTTAACCATTCGATCATCTACAGAGCCGGTGATCGCGACTGACTCTCGACTCGCTTGTCCTTCACCGCCTCCTGAAGAACTGGAGTGTCCTCCATTCCGGGTCTCTTCCCTCAGTGTGAATGTGAGATTCTTTATTTTCACCTCTGTATTTTGTCAGGTTTGCCGTGTCGAGACTCTAACCGCTTTTTTCGGGTGAATTCAGCCCGGCTAATACGAAGAATAGATGTAATCGGACTTTACTAAACAGATAACAAGCATTTTAAAGTGAGATGATTTGATATCTGGGGTTTTATTTTCTCAATTCGTCAGGGGATTTTTAATAAAGTCTATTCTGTATATTGCATTACCTCAGATTGTGTTCTCAGATTCATTTTTGGAAATATGGTATTAAACTCTCTCTCTCTCTCTCTCTCTCCCCCTCTCTCTCACTCTTTTTCTCACTCTCTCTCTCTCATTTGTGCAGGCCGAGCTTCTGTCACTTGGGGCTGCTGCCAACGTTACACACAAAAACCGGGCAAAAAAATAAATAAAAAAGAGACAAGATGTGCAAAAAAAATGAATGTTGAATCATATCAGCATGGTGTGAGAGCACACATGAACTATTAATAGCCAAGAGAGAAAGAGAGGGAGAGAGAGAGAGAGAGAGAGCAGGACTGCAGTCTGTGCTGAATGGATGGTAGATAAATGAGCTGTTTTTCCTCCTCCTTCCTGAACAGCCTTTATTTTTAATCACTGCCGCTGCTGGGTTCAGCGAGGTAACCAGACTAGAATCACATCCTGAATAAAAAATAAAAATAAATAAATCATAATTTGTTTGCGTTTTAGAATAATTAACACCTTTCTATTTACAGACTTGCTGTTAAAGTGGTGCTTGAAATTGATTCCCCCTCGAGCGCGCTCAATCATCCGAGACAGTGAAGAAAAGTGACGAATGCCTGGACTATTTTTAGCTTCAGCGTCTTACGTCATTATCTTTTTATAGATAAATGTGTGGAGGGCTCTTTATAAAAAGCATCCAGGGCTGAGAGTGTTACTGTTTTGGTCGTGTGTGTGTGTACTATTCTGGCCTAACTATAGAATACGTATAATAGCTGTATAATAGTATCTCTTGAATGAGAATAAAACATGATCATTTGATAATAATCAGAATTACGGTGCTGCATTTCTGAAGAAAGGGCAGATATAAAGCGATGAACAATGATATTAATAACATGAGTATGTTCATCATTCGTCTTCATCATAACATCCATTGAGATGCTTGTTTATACAAACAAAGAAGTAGTTAATATAAAGATTTTTTAGGCCACTGTGAGTCTCTGGAGGTGTCCTAGAGTGAGAATATTCCCTCAGCTGGTGTTTACTCCTCATCACCAGTGCTAGATCCAAAATATCCCAGATTTGTTTAGCGTGAAGGCCGTAGCATCCGTTTTACGTCATTTTTCCTTCTCATTAATCCCGTGCTGTCCTATGCAAGGGGGGGCGGAGTCATCCAGGAAGACACTACACCCATCAGGAACTAAATGTTTCGCTAATCAGATGACGTTTGTATTGATTTGATAGTAATATTTATCTGTAACTGGACACGGCCTCTGATACCCAACTAGCATTTCAGCACTTCTGCAGCTCTACAGCTCTGTCTTTTGGCTCAGTTTGTAACTCGTGGTTCAGAAGAGCAGCTAGACTAGATAGATAGATAGATAGATAGATAGATAGATAGATAGATAGATAGATAGATAGATAGATAGATAGATAGATAGATAGATAGATAGATAGATAGATAGATAGATAGATAGATAGATACCACCATGTTTGATTCACTTTTTATACTCAAGTCAGTTCAGTGTCCTACTGGAAATGGACAGAGACATCCTAATACTGGTTATTGAAATCTATCTATCTATCTATCTATCTATCTATCTATCTATCTATCTATCTATCTATCTATCTAACTATCTATCTATTTCATCATGGTGCTACACAACACTCGGTCCAAGATATGTTGAGTGTGATGTCCATAGCATATGATTTACATTTTTTTCATAGCTGAGTTCTCACTTGCTTATCTATCTATCTATCTATCTATCTATCTATCTATCTATATCTATATATATATATATATATATATATATATATATAAAATACGTAATAATTTTACTCAAGTTTAAAGAAGCAGACAGAGTAAAGGGTGTATGTGTGTGAACATGGTGCATTGAGGAAAACATCAGACTTGCAATAAGTAAGACTTGAGATACATGTGACAACAAACCCCAGTCTGCTCTATTATAAAAACGCTGTTAATTACAAGTCTATTAAAATAAAAACACGAATAAATATGACAGATTGCACATTTGAGTCTGGTGAAGAAGAAAAAAAACGGATATAATCCGGTTGGCGTGTGTGTTGGTGGGCGGACCCTGGACTTGTCCGCTGAGACAGGTTTCTTCCTGTGATGTAGTGTGTGTGTGTGTGTGTGTGTGTGTGTGAGAGAGAGAGAGAGAGAGAGAGACGCGCGCGCGCTTCCATAGAAGAGAACCGGAGGATTAAAAATCCGTTGCGTATTTTCACCCAGGATCAGCAGCGATATGACGGCAGACGGTATTGACGGCCTCGGGCGCTTTGAGAGCCCCGGTAAAGGCAGGGGACTGCTCGTGAACAGAGCGTACCGGGTGGGCGAGCTGCTCTTCGTCTGCCCCGCTTTCTCACACGTGCTGTCGGTGAGCGAGCGCGGCTACACGTGTGAGCACTGCTTCACGAGGTGAGTGTTAAAGATTTCCATCGTGATGGATTAAAGTTCGAGATGTCACCGTGCACGCCGGGGCTCGAGCGCCTTGCTGCGCGTTATGCACGCGCCTTTGCGCATGTGACACAACAGGCTGCGCGCGTGCATCATTACATTCTAGAATTTAGGATTAAACAGCATTATTATTATTATTTTTTTTTTTCTTTTGGGTTCAGGATCATTTAACGTTAAAAAAAAAATATCCGAGTCATAAAGTTGTCATTGCAACCCAGTCAACCCACTGCACTCCAGAGACTTAACTAATCTACATGCACGAGGTTCTGCTGCTATTAAGATAGTTTGCGCTGTCGATATCACCATGCAGCACACTGTTATTGTAGAATTTTATTTAACAACATTTGCACTGTGTGTCTATATAACATACATTACATTACAACTTTACTTTGCAGGGGTCTGGTTACACATGACCACAGTTGGGCATGGCTTAAGCTGTATAAAGATATTTCTGGCTTGTGTTTCTGTGGCTCCTCCTGTGCCGAAGTTCTTCACTGCAGAGGCTGACGTTTGGATATATATTACCTATTGTGAAGCAATATGTGGTTCTGTCTTGTCACACAGTTTGCTCTCGGGAAAGCTGCTCCAGAGTTCCTGTGTTAGAGTGAAAAGACTGTGCTGGTTTTATATTATTATTATTCAGTTCTTTGTATACAAGCAATAGCAGCCCTAATTGGGCACGCTGGGAATCTCAATTCTGATTGGCCAGAAGGTATGATCTTGACAGATTCTGGGTAACATGACAAGTTGTGTTTTGTTAGCTTCAGAGGCTGATGAGGGAAGAGTTTTCCTGTTTGGTGGATTGTAACTAGAAATGGATAAAAACCAAACAAAACAATGCGTCGCCCTTTAATAAGGAAACAATGTTAATGCTGGAAAACTGCTCTAGTAGAAAACAAATGAGTCCTGATGACATATACGTTAGTTTCTTTCTCATCTGAATGCAAAGAAAAAAGTTCACTGCTTCTAATAAGACTATTATGTGGTCATGCATATTAATAATATTTGCACAGTGGTGCATTGTGGGATTTCATAAGCTGTCAGACATAATTACCAAACATCCCAAAATAGCTGGCTTTTCTAGTAAATAGGGTGTGAGGAAGAAAATTGAGGTCACATGGACAAAACAAAGTTTTCCTTTCAAGGTAATGTAAGCGTCATTTATCTGCTGAATAAATGTTTCGTTTTAGCCTCACTGGAGTGTTTTGTGTTGTCAAGGTGGCGATGACGTTCGAACCTTAAGGCATTCGGATATTTTGCTAAACTTCTCTTAGGACAAAAGCAGGTAGGGAGTCAGTGCAAGAGCATGAGAGAGGGAAGAATTAGGACAAGGCCTTTTCAGGGATGCTCACCTTCCGAAGGGGAGAGGAGAAGAAAGTGTCATGCATCCTGATTACTGCATTGCAGAGGCAGCCTAATTTCTCCCCTGGTCTGCTCCTCAATGCACCGGAGCGGAATAATAACAATACGGCAACGCTTTATACTTCAACCTGAAGGGAGGATGGAGACTGCTCATGTTGACTAGTAGCACCTTCAATGACTTCCTGTTCGTCTTAAAGCATGTTCTGTGAATGTGTTTATTCTCACTGTCTATGACAAAACTTAGGTTTTCGGTGCACAAGTTGTGTGGCCTTCACATCATACGCTTTTAGTTTTATTTCTCCTTTAATTCGAGTCCTGTGTGCTTCCTAATTAAGTGTTTTGTTGATTAGCAGTGAAATTTCATACGGTATCGATACATGTGTACATGTCATAGTTACGTTTTCATGTTATCACTTACCTTAGAACAGTTATAAAGAGTTAGATAAAAGCTTTTCTTTCTTGTTAAGTTAAACAAAATGCATCTTGTCACGTTACGGACAATATTATAGACTTTCCCTAAGGGGAAAAACTTGAAGTTTGGAGTAGCTTGGGTACAAAACACCGACACGAAATACTTCAACAAAATACACAGAGCCTCAGTGAAAACTTTTGTTTGTCAAAACAATTCAAATCCACGGAGCGTCCAAATGATAGCATTTCAGGCCATGTCCACATGTAGCTGGGTATTTTTAAAAACGGACATTTTTAGGATCAGGCCTAGCCAATTAGAAGCCTAGACAAAACGTCATTACCGGTAGTTTAACAACAATGGCGCGTTTTAATACATGCATGTTAAGAGAGAACTAATCAACATCTTCAGAGCATCCATAATCAGGACTTGTGCAGAAAAACAGTAATGACATTTTCAGACTCTTTGACTTCCGTCACTGAAAGGTCACGTCTGAAGAAAAAAAAAAGTAGTCAATGCTAGAAAATCAAACACTCTCACACACCCACAGAGCGACAGATCTCTTTAACGAATGGGAAATGTGAAAGTTGAACAACATTCGAATAGAGGAACTGTATAAATATGTATAGACGATGAGTTAACTGATCTAGGAGCAGCTCTTAGAAATCCTAATGGACGTTGCATTACAGAGGAGACGATCCGCTCGGGAAAAAGAAAAGATATCCACAGTAGATATCCTCAGTGTGTGTGTGTGAGGTGTGTGTTAGACTATAGAACAGGTCGTACTTTCATTTGCCGGTATGGTGTCAGCTCTTTCTAAATATGCCACTGGGTATTTTCATCCTGCAGTGCAATAAAGTGTTATTCTGGCCTCCATGCAGACACACAGTACCATGTGGTGTAATACTGCACCCGTCTAAGTGTGTGTGTGTGTGTGTGTTTTGGCAGCTGCCTCATGGCTGAATTTTGTGTGCGTCCACCATATGCTCTTGGCCGGATGACGGTTGGAGTTGTCTCAGTGTGTGTGTGTGTGTGTGTGTGTGAGACTCATCTGTTGAAAAATACATTTTATTTTTTATTTTCATTTTTATTTTTAAAGGAAAGAGGGTCTTTCAAAATGTGGAAAGTGCAAGAAAGCTTTCTACTGCAACGTGGAATGTCAGGTAAGAATTGTTGACACAAATTAACGAATTTTTCAAAAGTATACAAAACTAATATTCGGAAGGAAGTAGGTTCCGGGTTGCCAGATCTTGCCTCAGTTATCATGCGGGTTATGAAAGAATTTATTTGTAAAACATCCGAAGGAGCAAGAAATGTGTTTGTGTAAATTGTGTTATTTGAGGAAAATGTTTGTAATACATACGTTTGTGTAAATTGACATATAAGGAGACTCAACCATGGGAATCTTGAGCGATCGATCGATTTTTATTTCACCGAATAATACGTTTAAAATGAGTCAGAAAGCCGTAGATTAAAAGAAACAAGACTTCTTTTTTTGAGTGCAACAAAATTAATGGAACCCGATAAAATGAGGAAGCCATTATGTTGTGAGCTTTTACTGTAAAATAAAAAAAAAAAGTCAAAATAATAAATAAATAAATAAATAAATAAATAAATTGTCAGAAAATTATTTGTTTTGGTGTATATATAAATAAAAAAAGTTTCAATAAATAAATTGAAATTTACTGAAAATAAAATTTAGTAAAATATTACTATTAAAATATGAAATAGAAACGATATCTAATATCCTGCAAGTGCTTTAAATACGATAATGCTTTAATGTGCTGCTCCAATTATAACCAGATCCATATTACATAAATGAATCTGGTTTTAATTTCACAAGGATTAATAATCCTTACAATATCCTGTGTTGTGTCACATTATGCAGTAAATCCTGAAGTAGTCCGTAATCAATTGTCGTGTCCTGTTACTAAGCAACCGTCTGATGCGGCCAACATGGAGGTGTGTGTTCATTTAGGACTGATAAGGTGTTAATGATAATGTTTGCAGATCTTATTATCAAGATGTCTAACTAAGATAAAAAAAATTTCAGAGAGGCGACTGGGCGATGCACAAGCTGGAATGCTCGGCGATGTGTTCGTTCGGGGAAAGCTGGTGTCCGTCAGAAACCGTCCGCCTGGTGGCTCGGGTGATCAGCCGCATGGTGAGTGCTGGGAGCTTTACGTAGGACTGCAAACAGCCTGATGAGGCAGGAAGCCTCACATACGCAGCAGGAATTCAAAGTTATTCCAGGCTCGGCGTGGCCACCAGGCTGCGAGCCAAAGCTAATGCTAATTGACACCGCGCAACTTAAAGGTTATGGGGATATAGCAGAAGGGATTGGCATTAATAGCAAGTGAGAGAAGAGACAGAGAGATTATCCTTGTTGTCAACAAGATAGCAGGCACATCATTAGGAGATATAAATGTTTAGATAACACTTTGCGCGAGGGTTTAGCGATTGCAGGAATGATGACGATCGGAATTTCTCTGCTGGACTTTTTCTGTGTTTCAAGGAGACAACACGGTCAGTTGTACGTGTTTATCACACATACAGTACATGCTAAGTTATATGGAAAGTGCCGGATTTTTCTGTAACTCACTGTTATTGAAGGTTGTCACTTATTTATCATTTATGGAACGAGTCTCCAGTTTCAGTGTAGCATTTTTCTTTCTTGCTCTCTCTCCTTACGCAGAAAGTTCAGAAAGAGCCGAGCGCGTCGGAGAAACTGCTCTTATTAAAGGATCTGGAGGCCAGTAAGTATCACTCCTCACTTTGTCCCTGCTGTCTTTCTTTTCTCCAGCTGTCTCTGCACTTCCTCCTGTCACTGTCTCTCTCCTGCAGCTCTGGGTCTCGTCTGTCCTCCTTCTTCTTGTCACCTTTTCTCTCTTCACATTCCACAGTCTGCCCATTCAGTACTCAGCACATTCCTTCCATTTCTGTTCAGCGTTCCATGCAGCATTTCATTCAATTCTGTTTAACGTCCCATTCAGCGTTCAATTCTATTTCAATGTCGTGCCAATCCATTCCATTCTATTAAGCACTCAATTACATTTTACGCAAAAATTCTTTCCGGGCCGGTCCATTCAACGCTCAGTGTAATTCCTGCAGATTCCAGTTTATTCAGTACGATGTTCAGTTTAGCAAAGCAACAAGGCAATCCGTCCCATTCCAATCCATTCAGCATTCAGTTTTATTCAACAGTTCATGCCATCCAACATTCCATTCAGTATTCCATTTACAATTCCATTCACCATTCCATTTAATATTATTATTAATACTTATTTAATATTTAACCATTCAGAATAGTATGGATATTCAATTCAGTATTATATTCAGCATTCCATTCAGTATCCCACTGAACATTCAACTCAGTATTCAACTCCATTCAATATTCCATTCAGCATGCCAGTCAGTACTCCATTCCATTCAGTATTCTATTGAACATTCTGTTCAGTTCTATTCTACAATTCATTCCATTTAGCATTTCATCATTTAGCCTTTCAACATTTCATTCAGTATAGCATTCAGCATTCCATTCAGTGTAGCATCCAACATTCCATTCAGTATTCCATTCAGTATAGCATTCAGCATTCAATTCAGTGTTCCATTCAGTATAGCATTCAGCATTCCATTCAGTATTCCATTCAGTATAGCATTCAGCATTCAATTCAGTATTCCATTCAGTATAGCATTCAGCATTCAATTCAGTGTTCCATTCAGTATAGCATTCAGCATTCCATTCAGTATTCCATTCAGTATAGCATTCAGCATTCAATTCAGTATTCCATTCAGTATAGCATTCAGCATTCAATTCAGTGTTCCATTCAGTATAGCATTCAGCATTCCATTCAGTATAGCATCCAACATTCCATTCAGTATTCCATTCAGTATAGCATTCAGCATTCAATTCAGCATTCCATTCAGTATAGCATTCAGCATTCCATTCAGTATCGCATTCAGCATTCAATTCAGTGTTCCATTCAGTATAGCATTCAGCATTCAATTCAGTGTTCCATTCAGTATAGCATTCAGCATTCCATTCAGTATTCCATTCAGTATAGCATTCAGCATTCCATTCAGTGTTCCATTCAGTATAGCATCTAACATTCCATTCAGTATAACACTCAGTATAGCACCAAACATTCAATTCAGTGTTCCATTCAGTATAGCATTCAGCATTCAATTCAGTATTCCATTCAGTATAGCATCCAGCATTCCATTCAGTGTTCCATTCAGTATAGCATCTAACATTCCATTCAGTATAACACTCAGTATAGCATCTAACATTCCTTTCAGTATAACACTCAATATAGCACCAAACATTCCATTCAGTATAACACTCAATATAGCACCAAACATTCCATTCAGTATAACACTCAGTATAGCACCAAACATTCCATTCAGTATTCCGTTCGGTATAGCATTCAGCATTCCATTCAGTATTCCATTCAGTATAGCATCTAACATTCCATTCAGTATAACACTCAGTATAGCATCTAACATTCCTTTCAGTATAACACTCAGTATAGCACCAAACATTCCATTCAGTATAACACTCAGTATAGCACCAAACATTCCATTCAGTATAACACTCAGTATAGCACCAAACATTCCATTCAGTATTCCGTTCGGTATAGCATTCAGCATTCCATTCAGTGTTCCGTTCGGTATAGCATTCAGCATTCCATTCAGTATTCCATTCAGTATAGCACCCAACATTCCATTCAGCATTCCATTCAGTATTCAACTCCATTCAGTATTCCATTTAACATTACAATCAGTACTCTATTCCATTCGGTATTTAATTCTATTCAGCAATTCGTTCCATTTAGCATTTCATCCAACATTCCATTCAGCATTCCATTCAGTAATATACAGAACATTTTATTCAGTATTTAATTCTATTCAACAATTCGTTCCAATTAGCATTTCATCCAACATTCCAGTATTCCATTCTGTATTCGTGTACACAAACCATTTTATTTCCAATTCCTTATAATAAACAGTCACTTTCTCCTCCCCCAGATCTTACTACCTACAACAAGAAAACACACACAGAGTGATCACTGTTTATTATTGTTTATTCTCACTACATGCAAATACATGAATCAGATTAAGGAATGCAGGCAGCAGCAGAAGTGTAGCTGTGCTAGGAGTGGAGGCTGGAGCTGCATCTCTATATTTCTGCAACGTCTGTAGTTTCTGCAAACAGTAATCATAAGCACAATTTCATCCCCTGTTTCTCTCTCTCTCTCTCTCTCTCTCTCTCTCTCTCAGACCTGGATAAGTTGGATAATGAGAAGAGGGAGATGAATGAGGCAGACATAGCCGAACTGCATCACTTCTACTCCAAACATCTGGACTTCCCTGATCACCAATCTCTGCTTACTCTGTTTGCTCAGGTACACATCTGGCCTGTTTCACTCATTCTCTTCCTCTTTCTCTATTTAAAGCCATCACATCTGGCCTTAGCTTCAGAAATAGAACTAGATGTTTTGGATGTTTAGAAAGGTGGAGTTGACAAAGTACAAAATGTTCTTATGACTGTCTCCTGTTTCTCTTTCACACACACACACACACACACAGGTGCACTGTAACGGTTTCACGGTGGAAGACGAGGAGCTCTCTCACGTCGGATCAGCTTTGTTTCCAGAGTAAGTGAATGAACATTTTTCTTTTAAACTCATCCTTATGCAGAACAAACACATTGCATCTTCTTCCATCATTCTGCTCTTTCATCACTCGCTCCATTTCTCTTGGTCAGCGTTGCGCTGATGAATCACAGCTGCTGCCCCAACGTCATCGTAACCTACAGAGGAACCTTGGCAGAGGTGCGAGCTGTGAAGGATATCAGCCCTGGCGAGGAGGTGAGCCTGCAGCCAGGTCAAAGGGGGGTTGGAGTTGAGGGGTTCTGGGAAATCTGAAGGGCTGAAATATTGCTTAAGCATAAACTCAAGCTCCAGGACAAGTTCTCTGGGACAAAGCTGTGTGTTAATACATTTAGACTTCAGGGTTCCTCAAGGGTTTTCTGAATATAGAATATAGAGTTTATGGTTTATGGAAGACCTTATGAGTCACATCCTCTTTAATAGGAAATGAAGTTTATGAAGTTTAAAGCTTAGATATTATGTGCACATTGATTAATCCCCCTCTGCGTTTCCTTGTACTTTTGCCTCTGGCTTAATCATTTGGGATAAATTAAAATTTAAAATTTTCTCCTGATTTATTTATTTATTTATTTCTGAATTTTTATATTCCTGTACAGCTTCTTTGTGATATTGTGAAATAAAATTGGGCTGAATTCCTAAAGTGGCAGAATGATCCTCTTCTTAAAATCTGAAACAAAAAGTGATTTTATTTCGATTTTTTTTTGTTGTTGTTGTTGTTGTTGATTTTTAATGCAATGAGCAATATTGTTATCTGTGTGTGTGTGTGTGTGTGTGTGTGTGTGCAGATATTCACCAGCTACATCGACTTGCTTTACCCAACAGAAGACAGACTGGAGAGACTCAGGGACTCGTACTATTTCACCTGCGACTGCAAAGAATGCATAACCAAATCCAAGGTGCGAGCTTGTTTTTAATACATTGTGGGGACCTTGACACATAAGCATGTTGACCAACCTTGACCAAATCTTTGGGGCTTCCAAAATGGTTTTTGCTCAGATGACTCCAGCAGCTCAGGAGAAGAGGATGCTGATATGTGTGGTATAAAACTTTTTTGATGAACTCCACCATGCATATGTACCTGACATCACGTTTTATTTATTTAGCATGTTTACAGGATGAACCCACCAGTAGGATGGATCCTTACTCACATAGTTTTCTGGTGAATGCCATCATAGGCATCATCTGGCATGGCATAACTAATTATAACATTCATCACACAACTGCTACACACAAACACACAAAATAAGGTCAAACAAAGATTCCAATTTCACCAGAAGAATCTGTTTTCTGAATTAAAGTCGCAACAATGTTTAAATAAAATTTTTATTTGAGAAAGGGTGCAAGTCTCTGTTTGTCCACAAGGAGGCATAATAGAGGAATAAACTCCATAAGCTGAGCTACAATGATGTAACTCTCCATTAGCCTCTGATGCTGTAATAAAAATATCTAATTTAAGGGTTTGACAGGGAAGAAGGATGAAGCCTTATACTTTTTTTGTTTTGGTGTCGCTTTAAAAGATAAAGGTGCTACAAGCCTCATAGCTTTGCATGGGATTTGGTGGCTTTGTGGTAAAAGCATTACCTCTCTGTTGTTCTTTTGGCTCTGACTCATCATATGGTGATCAGGTGGATGTGGGAAATGGTGCTAGCCAAGAAACTGTGGGTTGTAGTCTAGGGAATACTGTAAAAACCTGATTCTTACTTCTTTTGTGTCCTCCAGCACCATTTTCCACATCTCCCTTCTCACCACTGCCCTGCCCTGTCCACCCTCCTCATCCTGTTACTCAGAGAAACTACATGGAGTTGATAGCAACTGAGCCTCAAGCAGCTCATATTCTCTTAAACAGTTCATTGGCTTGCTTTGAGCCGTTTATTGAGACAAAAGTCTGCTAAGCTGTAGCCTTCCTCTGTCCCCGGTAGTGTTGTGCTTAGACTCCCAGCCTTTGGTCTGTAAGGTCCATGGTTCAAGGCTAGGTGGAGTAACTGCCCAAACGTCTGTTGCAACCCTTTGAGCTGTCCTTTTGCCTTAGGACAAAAGTCCAATAAGCAACAGGGTGCTTTTTGGTAGGGGTTCCGGCCTTGGGCTCAGATGTGTGAGGTCCCTGTTTCAAGTGTATGGGTCCTTGCTTTTTAAATGTAAAGGCTGTGTTGAGCCATTTATTAAGACAAAAAAAAAGCAACAGCCTTATGTGTCTTTCTGTAACCCCTGAGCTGTGAGGTTCATGGGTCAAATCTCTCCATGACTACTTCTTTTTAGCTCTTTACCATGTGTTGAGCTGTTGATTTAGACCAAAGTGCAATAAGCAAACACCAAGCCTGCTTTTTTTGCTTAGATGTGGAAAAGCACACTAATTTTTAACATTTTTTTGCTAGTCAGCTTCCCCCACCACCCTAATGCCACCCGTAAGTGGCTTCACCCACACTCCTACCCTTTCCGATCCACCTTCCAGGACAGGGTTTCACATCAACCTCAGTTATCTTGCTTTCCAGTACCGTCACATCACTCAACCAGAACCATGTTCAGATTCATCAGCCCTTTGGCAACTTGCACGTCACTCCCTTAGAACTATCTACACAACCATCCATGGATCCTGATCAGGGCTTGAACAGACAACCTCTTAATCCAGAGGCAGTGCTTTTTCAGATGAGCTACAGGATCTCATGCAAGTCATTTTCACACTTCTGTAACGTGCCTAAAACTAAATCAAATCAGCATAGACTTGAACCAGAGAAATCCTGCATCAAGGACCAGGGCACTAAACATTACACTACAGGAGGACAAGAGCTACTGGTGTTTATTGGACTTTTGTCTTAATAAATGGCTCAACCAGTGCACGTGACAAGTTTAAAACAGAAGCGAACCAGGGAACACACATACCAGAAGTCACAGCACTAACCACTAGACTATCACCGGACGGAGGCAGTTGTTGTCAGCACATCTGTAAAGAGTTTTAAGCTAAACATGAAGCTTTGAACCAGGGATCTCACAGAGTGAGGTCCATGGCACTAACCACTAGACCACAAAAGGGGCTATTGCTTATGAGAGTTTTGTTTTAATAAAATGCTTAAAGGTAGCCAGTGAAGAATCAACAGGGAGAGGTTGAAGTTCACCAATCATCAATTCCATGTACATTCTCAGTCCTTAAACAACATCTTTTTAATGACAGTCTGTCTGTCTTTCTGTATGTTTGTTATAGGACAATGTAAAACTGAAGCTGAGAAAGGTGGACGGTGATGAACCTCGCTCAGAGGAGGTCAGGGAAATGCTTCGGTACGCACGAAACGCCATCGAAGACTTCAGACGGGCCAAACAGGAAAAAAATATCCTTTTTTTGCATCCCATACTATATCTCTACACTGTGTCTAAATTCTGCGCATCACTTCTCAGTTCATCTATTTTTAAGATATCTATGAGGGCACTTACTTTTGGACAGAAGGACAGTATGTACTGATATAGATGCTGATGTGTGTGTTGTATCTCCTTGACTCCTGAGCACCCCCTGCAGAGCTACTGGAGTTGTGTGAGCTCAGCATGGACAAAATGGGCTCCATGTTCGAGGACACCAACGTCTACATGCTGCACATGATGTACCAAGCCATGGGAGTGTGCATGTACATGGAGGATTACGATGGCGCCGTGAACTACGGAGAGAAAGTCATAAAGCCGTTCAGGTTGGTGACAACACACACCCACACAAGTACACCCGGTGGTCATCAGGTGGTCACCAGTTTCTCCTCGGCCTCTTGGTGGCCTAAATTATCCATCAGGTAACAGTATGCTCTCTGCAGGCAGTTGTATCCAGCCTACTCCCTGAACGTTGCCTCAATGTATCTGAAACTGGGGAGACTCTACATAGCTCTGGACCGGACGTCTGCAGGATCCACTGCCCTCAAAAAGGTATAAATGTTTTTTCTTTCTACACAGATTGCTGCTTTAAATATATCTTAAAAAGTACCATACTGCAGCTTTAATTTTTAGACTTTTTTTTAATGTGTTGTCTTTGTGTGTGTGTGTTTCAGGCTTTAGCCATTATGGAGGTTGTTCATGGAAAGGACCACATTTATGTAAAGGAACTGCAGAAAGAGATCAGCACGCACCAAAAATAAACACACCCACTAAAACATCAAGTACGACAATGTATTCAAAGCAGTGTGAATTAAAAAGTTTTTACGTTTTCGTTTCTTTAGAGCGGGGAATTTCATCTCTAGACCCGGAGACTCAAACCTCAGTTTTAAAAGTTCGACCAATCCTGAAAAGGGGTGAAAAAGAGTACTGAAAAAGCATACTCGATTAAAAGAGTAGCTGTTTTCAGATTGTGATCGGCATTCTCGCTAGCTGACCTAGTTAGCATAAATTCAAAATGTAGCTCTGTACCTTTCTTCAAATTAGAGGCTGATTCCTGATCAGACGTTGGAAAACAAACACTGAAGGACGTGACACGAGACCGCTACTGCCCTTTTTGGTCTTTGAATTTTACAAGTGAGGCCAAGGACATTCTCGTGCTACTTGAGACGTCCTCCATTTTTCTAGACGACCTCCATGATTATTAGCAGCTTGCACCAGTTCTACACTATGCAACTTGAGCCAGGATAAGTGGAAAACAATGAACAAAAAAACAAGGAGAGGGATGTAACAAGTAGCAAGGACAATTGAGCCAAGTTACAGCATATAATCAATACAAATTTAGCTCCATCTTTTGAATAAACCTGGTTTAATTTTATCCTGTCACACACGTCTGGCTAAATGAATCTGGTCCTTCTGGTGAGTTTACTTAGCTAGCTACAGCTTTGCTAGCTTGCTAAGACAAGTCTTAGCATGTAATGTAAATCAAACACCCAATTGTTACACGGATTCATATGTTATTGATTTAGTCTTTGACTTAGAAGGTATTTATAGCGACTTATACTGTCATTGGAAGATGAAAAAATAAAAACAACGCTAGCAGAGGACAAGAGTAGCAGTCGGTACTTAGCCACACAAGCAGAAATAGTCCTTTAAATGTATACACACACTTCCTGTTTTAATAACTAGAACTTTCAGGTCTTACTTTTAATTTCTGGCTTGATTTCTACTTTCAATTGAATTGATTCACATTATCAGAATAGAATTGCTCGTGCTTGAAATAATAATCGCTGTACCAGTTTTTTTTTTGGTATGAAATGAAGCTCAGCTGCAGTCTAACACAGATACTTTCAGAAAATGACTGATTTCTCATTGTATAAAGCAACAGTAATATTTTTTGTCACAGATTTTGGAAATAAAAAGACAACCAAAGCTAACAAACAAAAGAGTTATAGTTAAAACAGCCATGTTTTTCCATAAACAATAAAACTGAAATTAAAAATTAAATGCTAGCTTTTTTTTAAAAAAAATCTACATATAACCCAAGAACATTGGTTCAAAGCTATTCTGTATATCTGGACTCTTGTTTTTGTTTTTTTTGTCAATTTGTTCAGAAAAATGCTATGAAACTCTGGAATACGAATAAATGTGACTACGGTGAATATCCCGCTGTATCGTGATTAATGTCATGTCACTGCTAAATATCTTAAATATCTAAAATAAGTCTTACATACAAGGGCAGCACGGTGGTTTAGTGGTTGGCACTGATGTTAGCACCTCACAGCAAGAAGGTCCTAGGGACCTTACTCTGTTTTTTTTCCCACAGTCCAAAAACATGTACATTAGGTTGATTGGTAATTCTAAATTGCCTGTAGGAGTGTGTGTGGTTGTCTGTCTATATGTGTGGCCCTGTGATGGACTGGTGACCTGTTCAGGGTGTACCCCTGCCTTTTGCCTATAGGTGCTGGGATAGGCTCCAGCAGATCCCCCTGACCCTAATTAGGAATAAAGCAGGTCTTACATTAATTTCTACTGTAGGTTTTCATACAATTAATCATATTTCCACATAACCACTGGAGTAGAATTTGAGTCTGTTTGAACTGTTGTCATTTAAAATAATAATAAATAAAAATAATAATAAAATAAATTAACCTTCTAATGTGGATGAAAACGTTTGAGCTTGCTAAGAAAATAAAAGCAGAATAAGACTGGGCCTGTTTTAAATATGAGAAACTTTATTAAATTAATATTTAACTCAAGGTTAGACATTTTTTGTGTGATCTGAGATAGTTTTCTGTGCATCACGGCAGTAAGGAGGGATTATTTTAGCAACCGTATCCTCCTTGTCTCTCAGAAACCACCAAGGGAATTATTATTATTATTATTATTCTTTTAATTCACCTACACTTATGAAACTTTGTTTTTATTTACAATATTATTTAACATTAATTTTATTTCAATTAAATCTTACTAAATCCTGCTCTATTAAAGCAGTCTTTATTAGTCATATACATTCAGACTTTGGACAGGACTGAGAAAATAATGCTTTATTGTATAATAAAGGCAAGAATGACAGTTCTGGAAAGTTTTCATTTTGGAAAGACAGAGCGTAAACAAAATATATGTACATGATTAAGTCGAAATTTGGAAATGTTTGTCATTTTGGTAATAATAACAAGTAGGAATGGAGAAGGGAAAATAAAAAAAAAAGATACCTGCAGAGAGAGACTGGAATGCAATGTAGAAAAAATACTGTCATTGTATTTAAAACAAAAAAGTAATAAAAAAAAAAACACTGGTGAAAACACACGGATTACGAATACAACAGCTAACCGAAGCTTATCATTTCCATGTGTAAACTTATATACAAGTAAATATATATACTTAAAAAACATGCATAGTTTTCTGTTTTACGGTAGTTAAGAGTACCAAGTCGTATCGGGAGTTTTAAAACATTCATAATGGAGTAAGCTAACAGAGATTTACAGCTTAGTTGCATTGCTTTCTTTTAGCATATTCAAAAACTTTTAGTCGAAATGTATCTGAAATACAGCGACTCAGAAGCAACGAATGACCCAATAATCGGTCCGAAAATATTCTCAGTTTGGAGCTGAAACGTAGAGAAGAGAAGAATATAGTAGAACAGAACTGAGTAGAATAAAGTAGACTAGAGTAGAGACGAATAGAGTAGAATAGAATCGAGTAAAATAGAGTCGAGTAGAACAAAGTACAACAGAGCAGAGTAAAGAAGAGAATAGAGTAAAAGAAAATTGAGTAAGTTGGAGTAGAACTGACGAGTAAAGCACAGTAGAGTGAAGAAGAGCAAAGCAGAGAAGAATAGAGTAAAATAGAATTGAGGGGAAAAAAGTACAACAGAGTAGAGAAGAATACAGCAGAATGGAGTAGAGCAGAATGGAGTTAAATAGAAGAGAGAATAATAGAGTAGAGCAGAATGAAGAATAATAGAGTTGAAGAGAACAGACTAGAGCAGAAAAGAGTTGAATAGAGTGGAGTAGAGAATAGAGTAGAATAGAACTGAGAATAATAGAATTGAGTAAAGCAGAGTACAGAGCACAGTAGAATAGAGAATAATAGAGTAGAGCAGAATGATAGAGTTAAGTAGAGTAGAATAAAGAATAATGGAGTTGAGTAGAGTAGAATAAATAATAACAGAGTTGAGTAGAGTCGAATAAAGAATAATAGAATTGAGTGGAATAAAGAACAATAGAGTTGAGTAGAATAGAGTAGAATAAAGAATAATAGAGTTGAGCAGAAAATAATAGAATAAGAATAATAGAGTAGAATAGAATAAAGAATAACAGAGTTGATCAGAATAGAGTAGAAGAAAGAATAATAGAGTTGCATAGAATAGAGCAGAATGAAGAATAATAGACTTGAGTAGAATGAAGAATAATAGAGTCGAGTAGAATAGAGTAGAATAAAGAATAACAGAGTTGCGCAGAGTAAAATAGAATAAAGAATAATAGAGTTGAGTAGAATAGAGCAGAATGAAGAATAATAGACTTGAGTAGAATGAAGAATAATAGAGTCGAGTAGAACAGAGTAGAATAAAGAATAACAGAGTTGAGTAGAGTAGAATAAAGAATAATAGAGTTGAGCAGAAAAGAATAGAATAAGAATAATAGAGTAGAATAGAATAAAGAAGAACAGAGTTGATCAGAATAGAGTAGAAGAAAGAATAATAGAGTTGCGCAGAGTAAAATAGAATAAAGAATAATAGAGTTGAGTAGAATAGAGCAGAATGAAGAATAATAGACTTGAGTAGAATGAAGAATAATAGAGTCGAGTAGAATAGAGTAGAATAAAGAATAACAGAGTTGAGTAGAGTAGAATAAAGTAGAATAGAATAAAGAATAATAGAGTTGAGTTGAGCAGAGTAGAGTAGAGTAGAGTAGAGTAGAGTAGAGTAGATCAGTAAGGCACTAATATACTGGCTTAGGGCACTTCAACTAGTGCATTGCAAAGGGAACATATTGGAAATGTGGCTCATTTTCCCTACACAGGATATTTACAGCAGTGAAAAGAAATCAAACAAACACCAAACAAAAAGGAGGAAAGAAACACAGTGAAGTGCTGCCATGTGACTGTTTCAATACTGAGTCCTGAACACCTTCTCAGTGCTGGATGATGTTCTGGCTGCATTCTAACAACGCTGTGGAAACTTCTAATATATATATATATATATATATTGTCAAGTTGTTCACGAATGCAGCCTTAAATTATTATATGTACATTGTGAAATTGTTTAACGTACGTTACTGTGTCATGTTATTTGGGGGAGGGTGTACTTATGTATTTATTTATTTGTTTATTTATTTATTTATGCTGCCATAGTTTGTTCCCATCCATCCTGGTAGGCGTGTTTTCCAGGATGACTCCGCCCACATCTGTCATCCTTTTTAGTGAAAATAAAAAAATGCCTGTTGTTTTAATTCCGCTAAAATCGACATCACAAATAAAGACAACATCTGTAAAATAAACAAAATAAACATCAAATTATCGAAATTAGCTTAGGTTCACCTGCAAAAAAAAAATGAAGAATTGTGTTGTGATATACTGAACAAAAAAAATAACACGGTCGCTCTACTTTCGTTTTTTGCCGCTGTATAAAAAATGTTTTCTTTTCTGAGACATAAAACTGAACCCACAGAGTGACAAGGAAAATAATAAATAAAATAAAAAAAAATATTTAAAAAATTAAATATAAAAAAACACTTGAAACTTGATATGTACAGGGATTTTTTTTCTTCTTCTCCGATCATCCATATTAACGTCCTTTCAAAATTTTACCATATTCTCCAGACTATAGGTTGCGGTGAGCAGACGACAGCTACGGTGTCAGTTTATAACAGAAGCCTGAAATTCTTCATGTGAGTTAAATGATGTTAACAGCAGCTGTGATCCTCTTCTAAAGACACAGCTTTAAAATTATTCCATGCAAATGTTTGTGCACCCCCCTCTGAATTTCTATTTAAAAAAATACATTTTTTTCTGCAAATATAATATATATATATATATATATATATATATATATATATATATATATATATAAATAATACTTTTTAAAAAAGTATATATATATATATATATATATATATATATATACATATATTATATGTACTTTTTTAAATTATATATATATTTATTATATATACATTTTTATATTATTAATATATATATATATATATATATATATATATATATATATATATATATATATATATATATATAAATATTAAGATTAAAAGATCTTTCTTTTTGTTTTCTTATTTTTATCTGTTTCATTTTTATTTACCTGTTCATTAACATTTGCAATATATATATATATATATATATATATATATATATATATATATATATATATATATATATATATATATATAATTTTAATAATCCTTTTTTTTGGTTTTCTTTTCATATTAAAATTCAACAACATACAGAATTTGACCAAGGGTGCACAAACTTTTCTTTTGTATCTGTGTAAATGGGAAAGTAAAAGTGAAGTTCCTAACTTCACATATCTAAACAGACGGAGTTTCCGGAGGTGTGTTAGGTATAACTTATAGCCTGGAAAATACAGTATGAAAATTTAAAAATTTTTACATTTAAAGGAATTCACCTCAATAAACGAAATCACAAAATCATTCCTGACTTTCTTCCTTACATATCAAGCAGGATGTCGGTCATGATAAAGAGGAGGTGGAGCTACAAGATAAGATTTTAGCTGTTTATGTTAAAGGGACCCTAATGGAAAGGGGCGGTCCTCCAGAATAAAAATAAATGAACCAAAAAAAAAAAATGAAGAATTATAATACAGGCTTTTCTCCACTCGTTTACTGAAGAATGTTCTGTTAGGAATTACGTTGGTCCTTTTTTTTCCAGAGAAGACTAGAGATGCTTCGACCCGAGCGTGTCATGCACTTTAAGTTAAAGGCAGCAAGTTAGAATGGTGTGCACACACATATACACACACTGATATGTACAGATACACACACACACATAGTCTGACTCAGATCAGTCTGGTGTTCTTCAAAAACTGGATCAAAACCTGATACACAAACTTGTACTGAGTGACCGTTTGAACCATCAGCATCCTCTGCTGTCTCAAGTGATTTAGCATCACCGGGACCTCCACCCTCTGAGAGAGAGAGAGAGAGAGAGAGAGAGAGAGAGAGAGAATTAGTGATTCCTGAAACAGGCAGAAAACAAGACCTCAGACTTCATTCTCCATTCATTTTCTCAGCTTGGAGCAAAATAAAGATATTACTATATTACCGGCAGAAAACAGACTATACAGCCAGCAATATCTATATCTAATAGTATATCTATATCTGTCAAAATACTGATACCGAGTAACACACACACACTCTCCTTCATATAAAGCCCTCTTTTTGCCCTCATTTTATAGTTTACTCCTTTGCTACTTTTATATACACCGATCAGGCATAACATTATGAGCAGTGAGAGGTGAAGTGAATAAGACTGATGATCTCCTCATCATGGCACCTGTTAGTGGGTGGGATATATTAGGCAGCAAGTCAACATTTAGTCCTCAAAGTTGATGTTAGAAGCAGGAAAAATGGGCAAAAGTAAAGATTAGAGCGAGTCTGATGAAGGGCCAAATTGTGATGGCTAGACCACTGGATCAGCACATCTCCAAAACTGCAGCTCTTGTGGGGTGTTCCCAGTCTGCAGTGGTCAGTATCTATCAAAAGTGGTCCAAGGAAGGAACAGTGGTGAACCGGAGACAGGGTCATGGACAGCTCATTGATGCACGTGGGGAGAGAAGGCTGGCCCGTGTGATAGAAGATAGAAAGTCGTCATGATGAAGGAGGTTACACTTATGTTTTTTTGATTAAATTCCACTGAGATAAAAAAGAACAGCTGGTGAGGGAGTGAACGTTTATAGCTGCTATGATGTAAGTGATACCAGGAACTAGCCAGTTTCACAGACATTAAACATAATATCTAAACATGTTTAAAAAATCTTTATCACATTGCTGTGATAAATGAGAGCACATTAGAAAATTGGGTGATTATTGATTATTTTCCTATAACAGCATGTCTTTAGCTGTTACCTCGTTGTGCTCCAGGCAGCTGATCATGAGCTCAGTGAGAATAACGACTCCGGTGCGTCCGACTCCGGCGCTGCAGTGAATCACAACCGGAGGTTTCGGGTTCTTCGAGGCGTCCAGCATGCTGTTAGTGTGACGACGCACAGACTGGATCTCCTCCAGGTAGGCTGGAGCGAGGAAAGTGTGAAAACTGGTCAGAAGCTTGAACTGGAAAACAACATGAAGGACAAACTGAGGAAATTGATTAAAGTTTGCTCACCCAGGAAGCCCTGTACGTATTCGGGGCAGCCGTGCTCGGGCCAGTCGGTGTACTGTAGGTGCCACACGGTCCGCTCCTGACCAGACAGCAGGTGCTTGACCTTTAACCCTGTCGTGGCGTAGCAACCTGAGTCTGTACGGAATTTGGTGGTGACCTTGAACTTGCCGTGGGTGGCCGAGTTGTGTTTGGAGCCGAGTTTCGGCCAGTACCTGTGACTCTTAGAGCGACCTCCCTCCTGCGAAGGCATGAAAAGCTCTCAGTTTACATTATACACAAAATTTATAGCTAAAGAATTGTATTTACATATTTGCAAATAAAAGGCATGGCATCTGTAAATACAAATTTACACTCCACTCCAATAAATGCGTGTACCTCCTCTGCCGTAACCATGGCAATCACATTGACCCCTTGCTCCCAGACCATCTGCCAGAAATCGTGACTAGTGTTGGGAAGAGGTCCCTGCGTCGCGATGTAATGCCACTCCTCCCCTCTGATCAGCATCTGCACGTGCACACATGAGCAAAGAGAAACACACAGGAGGAGGAGGATGTGTTAATCATTATCGTCCTCTAGAGGGCAGCAAAAACTGATAAAAACACACTGCGTATCTGATTCGATTTTTTCTGAGCTGAGATGAATTTGTAAGACTGATAAGATTAACCTACAACATCTTCATCTAAGATTAAACCACAATCATCATCCACAACATCCACATCATCATGCATCATGCACAAATGACCCTGAAATAATTACATGTTTAGTTTCTTTTCCTAAATGAAAAATAAACAACCCAACCAGCCTTCCCCAAAACCAAATAAATAAATAAATAAATAAATAAACAAAGCTACTAATTTTTAAAATAAATAAATAAATATTTTTAAAAGCACATTTAGTAGGCAAAATGTACTCTTGAACATAATAAATAAATGAATAACAAAACGGATGAATAAGTCAACAATATTTGAGAAAATACATTTTTAAATAAAATGATAAATAAAAAAGGAAACTAATCTATTTATGAAGGAACAAAAAATAAGTAAATATACAACTTTTTAAAGTGCAAAAAAGACTGAATGTACTGCTAAATAAATATAAATCAATGAATCGATAAATAAACTGATATATAAATTGACAAATAACTTATTTTAAAATAAATAAATAAACGTCTTTTTTTAAAAAGCATATTTTTGAAGGCAAAAATGTACTCTTGAATAAATATAAATAAACAAACAAATTAAATTATATAATAAGAAAACAATAATTGACCAAACTGATAAATAAAACAGTTCAACCAATCTATAAATAAACAAACAAATAAATACATATTTTTACAAGCACATAAATAAATATAAATAAAAGAAAAAATAACAAAAACAACAAATGTATGAAAAAAAAAAATGCAATGAGTTTTTGCATCTATAAGAATCACAGATGGTCAGTAGCACTATTTCTAAACAATTTGTTCTAGAAATTTATCATATAAACTACTGACATCATTAATAACTAAATAAAATAATAGCACTGACTGATTAGCTGAACATCGCGACGGCTAAGATAAGTTCATCTTCAATTGTTTATCTGGATACAAAGAAAACTTTAACTCTGTGGAGAAGCAGGAGGGTGAGTATGATGTCATCGGCTATTTACTATGTATATGTTCGATTTAAAAAAGAAAATGCGAACGTCCTGAATATTCTGTCTGGAAATAAACCCACAGTAACAAGCAAAACTTTCTTAGAACAGAAAGTTCAGAATGACGTTTGGCACGCAGCAGCAGGTCTGAAGCTAAAGAGGGAACAGGGCTTCCAGGGGACGTTTGGAACGGCAGCGTGTAATTCCAGCGGTTTGAGAGGCTTTAGACATTCCATGGAGATTTGCCCGTTTTTATTTTTAAAACTCCTCGAGTTTGTTTATTTGTGTTTCCCGAGCTTGCTTCTCAGCTGTGTGGTTTGAGAAGTGGTCAGTCTGCGACAGCTCCTGCGCGATGACGTGGGACTCACCTTGATGTGGGAGGCGTTGATGTAGCCCGTGTTGTTCTCTTTGTTTGGTACCAGCTCGACGCGGTTGTCCTCGTACGGAACCACGTCACGGAACCGGTTCCTCTCGGTGTTATCGGGCAGCGTGGCCGTGGCGAGGTTACACTCAGGTCTTTTTTTAGGGATCTGCTCGTATTCTGCGAAGAGCCGCTCCTCCTCCAACCTCAGCTCCAGATGCTTACACTGACACACACACAGAAAATAATCTGAAAACTTTCTTGGGGTGGAAAATGTATGAAATGTTACAAAATGATGACACTGGAGACTTTGTTTGTAACATACTTCCTCTGAATTCATGACTTATGCTATGTTCACATGCAGCGACTCACGATGAAAACTCGTCTTCAGAGCTTTGGTTGACATAAGTGACAGTAACCCTTGGCAACTAGATGTGGGCGTGTCCAGCAACATAACAAAGTTGAGAAAAGTTTAATTCTTCTTGAGATTGAAGACAATAAAGCATACGTGATCCACCTCTGCTAGCTCTCCTGTCAATGTTACTATGGCAACCAGTATTAGGAACCCCTTTAACATTCTAGAAGCTGCTAAAAGCTCATCTGGTCGAGATTTCACCTCAAGTCAACTTGAGGAACCATTTTGCAATAAATGAGCTGTAGCAATAATATCTCTCTCACCATCTCGTCCGTGTTGGCCTTGGAGGAGACGTCCTCGCGTGGGCTTTCTGGGACGGGCATTCGGCTCACGTAGAGTCCGTTCGGGGCGGCCATCATCAGAGGCCTTTTCACCGAGTCTACAGACATCTTCTGCCTCTCCAGAGTCTTTGTGAAAGAGGAGAAAACAGCTGTTATTTCTCACAGAGCCACATAAAACAAACTGGGTATGTGTTAATAATGTGTTTTATACATATTATGATATACAGTAGAAGACATGAGGTGGTTAAATGTGTTGTCTCTGTCCCTCTGCATGACATTTATATGCAGTCACCTCAAGCTAACCCCGATCTCCATTTCCCAGCAAACACCACGGCGGCCAGGTATGGCTCCCAATTACCGAGCACATGATTGAATACACCTGTGTTTATTCAGTCTCACTGCTTCCTGGACACTGTATAAAGTGAACCTTTCTAACACTAAGGCTTTGTGAAGTATACACTCCATGTTTCTCACACCAGTTGTTACTTAGCCTTTGTTTATTGTGCTAGTTTTCCTGGTTTGGTCCTGTTTCTGGTCTTCTCCTGGCAATATGTTTATACTTTCAGTTATATTTTCTTCTTTTACGTCATCTATTGGTTCTTAATTTGGGAAACTGTTTGTAAGGTGCAGTGATAATGACTTTACTCCAGTATTGTTACAATGTAAATGATGGCAGGAAGTGACACAATTATCACAATATAAAAGTTATGTTAGTTATGCAATATATATACAGTTGTGTTCAAAATAATAGCACTCCAACATCACTAACCAGATCAATCACAGTTTTTGGTAGAAATTATATTTCAACATGGCAAATAATTTACTAGTAGGTGTAGTAGAGCAGGGGTGTCCAAACTACGGCCCGCGGGCTTCCATGGCTTCCATGGTGTGCAACAAAAGTCGCGAAAGTGAGGTGAGGCTGTGAAAATGCACTGTATCATACACCAGGAAGCGCTCTGTGCCGAAGCCATCCAGATGGATGATGTGATGACCACTGTGGTGAAAACTATAAACTTGATTCGTTCAAGAGCGCTCAACCACAGAGAATTCAGGGCATTTCTGTTTGATATTGATGCAGAATATGGTGACGTAATATATCACTCTAACATGCGGTGGCTAAGTCGCGGCTCTGCTTTACAGCGGTTCTATTCGCTGCGGTCAAAAATTGACCAGTTTTTGAAAGAAAAAAATCTGACACTTGATCAACTCAATGACCCTGACTGGCTGGCAGACCTTGCTTTTTTAGTTGATTTGACCAGTCACCTGAACGCACTGAATAAAAGCCTGCAAGGCAAGGACCAGCTAATATCGGAAATGTATGCGCACTTGAAATCCTTTTCTGTGAAGCTAAGACTTTTTGAGAGACAAATCAGTGACCGCAATGCTGTGCATTTTCCTGGTTTGTCCGAAATCATCTCAAGTTTTTCAGACTCCAACATCCCTAGGAAAATGGATAAATATTCGACAGTGCTCACTTCCCTAATCACAGAATTTAATCAGCGTTTTCAAGACTTTTCCACTATTGATAACGACATCAAACTGTTCTCAACCCCTTTCTCTGTTAATGTAGTAGAAGTACAAGAGAATGTGCAGCTGGAACACATAGAACTAGTGCGATGTTTCTCTTCACAGCCACCACCAGATTCTTCCCCTGTCCGAGTTTTACAAGAGTTTGGAAACCTCCAGATATATATATATATATATATATATATATATATATATATATATATATATATATATATATATATATATATATATATGTCGTTCCCAAACACTTCCACGTTCTTATAATACAGCTGACAGTTGACTGTGGAATATTTAGGAGCGAGGAAATTTCACGACTGGATTTGTTGCACAGGTGGCATCCTATCACAGTTCCACGCTGGAATTCACTGAGCTCCTGAGAGCGACCCATTCTTTCACAAATGTTTGTAAAAACAGTCTGCATGCCTAGGTGCTTGATTTTATACACCTGTGGCCATGGAAGTGATTGGAACACCTGATTCTGATTATTTGGATGGGTGAGCGAATACTTTTGGCAATATAGTGTATATATATATATATATATATATATATATATATATATATATATATATATATATATATAT
>NC_080715.1:39577141-39587141 GCF_019097595.1 Hemibagrus wyckioides | reverse complement strand
AAATCTGTGTGCTGAAATGTGGATAGTTAGTTACGTCCTCTTAACATTTGGTTAAGAGCTTTACCTACATAGCAACAGTAACCAAGCATGGGGGATGAAGTACCTGGTTGTGGTGTCTGAGTGCAATGTTGTTGCTGCTAGACCGCAGTCCCGGGTATTCCGGGGGAGGTTTGTTAGGAATGTTAGCAAGTGCCGCCTGCAGTTGAGCACTGATGTCCTCGTTCAGGCCTGGGATGTGGACGTCCAGCTCGGGGGCATAGTCCTCCTCTTCCTCTTCGCTCTCACTGCTGTGGATCAGCATGGTGACATTAGAGAGTGTTTTTTGATGATGCTGGTATGTTGGGTCGGGGTTGGTGGTTTTCTGGGCTGACATTTGCACCTCAGCCAGCTGAGGTGGTGGAGGAGGTGGGGCCTGTGCCTGCTGAGGAGGGATCAGGGGTGGCACTTGCTCTCGTAGTGTGTTCCTTCGAGGCAAGGGAACTACACTGGCTGCCTTGAGGACCATTGCGACTTCCATGCTGTGGCGTTTGGCAAGTGTGGAACGGTGCTTCATGGCCGTTAACGGCGCGCTCACTTCCTGTAACGACTGGTGAACCACGGCTGAGCTGTCTGGTTGAAAGGTTTTCACAGACAGCTGCACTTTACGTGTCACCAGCTCCGGACTAGAGCCTCCAATGCAGCGTTGCCGGTGGCTCGCCAAATCTGGCGTGCTGGTAGCTGGCCTAAAGGATGCCGTGTAAGGGGGTGGAGGTTTTGATTGGTGGTTCCTAAACACATGGGTAGTCCTGTTAATCACTTGCTGCTTAGTGTTGGCCAGCTCTGGCGTGCTGACAGTATGTGAAATGCCATTAGCGGCGCTACATTGCGGCTGAGCAGCTGTTGAATGTACCATCTGACCCTGGTGAGGTAGGGTGGGGCCAGCATGAAGTCCATATACTGGCTGAGGACCGCCACTCCCGCCATAGGGCGTAGGGTACGGGCTTTGCTCACGCATTTCCGGCTGGCTGTACACTAGTGACGGCTGACGGTAAACATACGTATTGCTGATGTTGAGGCTGCGCAGTGACTGGCTGTGACAATCAATGGTGGGTGTGTTTGGGAGGAGGCAACGTTTTTGCCGCATCACAGCGTCGTACTCTGGTGTGGGCCTGTAGGAGGGAGGGATGATGGCCGAGTGCCGTTGGCTGGGGATGTAGTCAGACCGCATGAGCTCACTCCCAGGGATGCTAGGGCTTGAAGACATCGGTGAGGAGTGAACAAAAGTCTGTGAGCGGTTCAGCGAGCTTACGCTTGGGCTACTGCACATGCTGCCATTAGGAACCAGGCCGTTACGGAAACTAAACTCCACCAGACTCGTCTCGGACTTACAGTACGGGTCTTCATGGAAGATACTGTCTGTTGGGGGCAGAGAAGAAATTATGTTGCAATACACTCTTCCTAAATAACATGACTATGGTTTATGGTTTAATACATAACCCAAAATGGCCACTTGCTTCTGCACATACCCCTTAGCTTTAGCTCTACCTAAAGTGAGTGATGCAGCAGCACTTTAGTTCTCGATTTAGCTCTCTCATCCCCTAAACTGTACACTCTGTACACTCAAAAAGATCAGCTTTCAAAGCTTTATGCTAATACCACCATCACACTCATCAAATCCACAGATCGCTGCCTAGCAAGGCTGAAAGTCTCTGCTGTAACTGCATCATATAAATAAATTGCTTTTTCCTCATATTCAGAAGTTGAACAAAAAAAAAGAACATAAGTTGAAATGTAGTTTTGATGAACTCCAGTAGAAACCATTCCACTAGCTGTTGATTTAATTACCTTGATTCAAACACAGCCACATTTAACAAACTAAATCTTCAGATATTCCAGGCTTTATTACTGCAGGCTTATGTAAGATGATCAGAGCCGTAATTCCAAACCACACTAAAGCCATAAAAGACTCTGGGTCACGGAAGTTTCCTTCAGATCTATTAAGCAACTTCAAACCTAGGGGCACAGTAATTAACTCACATACTCTGCTTATCATGTGGTCGTTTGTGTGTGTGTGTGTGTTAATTTCCAGCAGAGAGATCAAAAACAAAATAATTAGAGAGCTGACTTCAAGGATTAGGAAGGTGTGTCTGAGTCTGTGTGTGTGGGACAGAGAGATAGAGGGATGAGACAGAAAGACATATACACAACCATTAATTCTAGATTTCTATTTAATCCTCAGGAATAAATAATACATATATTTATCTGTTCATTATGTGTTAATGAAAACCGAAGAGAGTATCTTAAATATCCGCCTCGAATGGTATGTTGTTCAAAAATAATTCGATCAAAGCATCTGAGTAGTTTATGTCGCATTATAAAGCTGACATAGTCCTCATTCATATCTTTTGTGATCAAAAGTAGAATTTTCCGGGACTTTGAAATGCTTTACTCATAGCTGAGATAATGAGGAACGTTTACACAACTATGTATGAATAAAAATGGCAAAGTTCCCATCTACTACATCTTATAACTGCTTAATAGTGAATAAAAATAAAATTGTTGCTGTGTCGAAACCTGAAAAATGTTGGTGGCCAAAAATTTGATTAGAGTTTACTAGCAAAAAGCTCCTTAATCGGGGTGTGTGTTGCAGCTCGTCTAAACAATTTACCCAAATAAACCTAGCTGCGGTGATGCCTGAGGCTCAAACCAGATAAAAGATAAGATGTTATTTGGTAGTGGAAAAAAAAAATAGTAAATGTACGGTGATGTGATTTGGCATGGAATCGTGATTCAGAGAAATATCTGGGAAAATGCGTCATGACAGAAACTCTACCAGGAAGTGTGTGTGTGTGTGTTTACCTTGCGAGCTTTGGGTCTCTTGATAGTGATCAGGATACTGAGAGTGTGCAATACAGGACTGTGGTCTATGCTGAGAAACAGACATAAAAAACAGATATAAACGACAACAACAGAAACTAACAGCATTGAGTAACTCTTCAAAAAGTCAAATAGATTTGAACTTATAAATGCTGTGAAAATTATTTCTATACAAATTCTAATCACATCCACAAAAATAAACCTCAGGTAAACAATGCAAATGTTCAGGTGCTTAAAATACATAAAATGGTTCAGAAGTCCCTGTTGTGATGGGAGATAATCATGTCCCCACTTTTCTTTTCAGTGTGTATTGCAAAATTTTGACTCTTTTGAATACTTTTACTACTAAAGAGTTAAAGTTTCTCATCCAATCACGTAATTTGTTTTTGATTTCTATCTAATCAGGACAACAGATAATGATGCAGTATTTCCAGGTCCCCGCTTTCCTCCACAGGCAAACTTGAGGGTATGTTTTTTGTTCACAATTGTGGAAACTGGCATTTTTGCATCAATTTGATTTATCTATTGTAATAAAACATACCTTAGTGACCAGGTGAGATGGATTCCTTTCATAAACACACTAACATACTACCATAAAAATTAGCTCTCTATTTTACTGTTTGAAGGTAGAGGAATTCTTGATGATATTGCAAGACCTTTTTAAGATCTTGGTATTTAAGCATTTAAGAAAACTTTGGTTTTAAAGAGGCTGCTTTTGTCACTACAGCAATTTGATTATGTTTAAGTTTAGCTGCAGTTTGGATAGATTCACTTTCAACAAGTTTGTTTACCACACAAATGACTAGCTACTAATTTGTTTGCTTGCAATTTTTAGCCAAATTTTTTTAGAATGCACAAAAAAAAGATGACTATTGTTCTCTTGGATCTGCACATTTCTTCGCCCTTAAATTTCATCTAGTCGTTTCCGTTCATTATTAACGCAGCTTTTTAATTCTCTTCAAACACATCCATCCACACACTAATCCTTAACATGTCCTCAGTGTGTACGGAGAGCCAGGCTGAGCCTTCGGAGCTGCGGTTGGTGCACTGAAGACCATTGTGCTGGTTTTAGCTGCATTGTTAGGCTTACTGTGAGGAAATGAGAGCCCGCTTTATACGGAGACCTAACGTCCCTCTGGGGGAAGCTTAACGACCTCGGAGCTACTGATTTGCACTTTCCCTCAGATTTATACTCTTTAACTTTCTAGCAGTTCAAAGGCAAACACTAATCGTAATCTGACTATTATGGTGTATTGTAAATGAGATTTGTCCCAAAGGAAAATGCTACGAGTACATAACTAAAAATGGGATTTAGATCAATTGGTGCACGGTGGCCTCGGAAATACTGAAGGTCTTGGCTTTAGACCTTCGGCTACTAAAAATGAACATCGGGGACAACCCACATATTGTGTATGTCGTGTTTTAAATGTGGAAACAATGAAGTGTTTTGAGATTTTATTGCAAGCTATGGCGAGAACAGCAGCGGGTACCATGAGGTAAGTTTGGGATGAAGTTCTACAAAGTCGATGTAAAACACTGTTCATCTAACAAGCCTGTTTTTACTGGATGCTGGTGGTTTTCAGTGAACATCAGATTTCAAGGAAGTATGTTTAGAGCCTTGACTCAGAACTTAAGTAGGCGCTGTTTATCCAACACCACATTTGATGAGTCTTGCCTTCTTCCCAAACAAACCTCGAGAACCTCCGACCACTTCAGACACGCTGATGGTCGAAGTTCCGCATGGGAGAAAGAAAAAGTGACATTGAGAACGAAATATGAGGCAAGAAGTCAGAACGAATGATTCAGTTGTTGGCTATTTTAATCAATTTCCAGAAATTCCTTCCATACAATAAAGATTTAGGGAAAAGTAGTGTAACATATATCAGATATGATACAGAACTTGTGAATTACGTTCGTTATTAACAAATGGTTTGTAAACCTGGCTACAAGAATGATTTATAAATAAGTAGTCTAACATAGTAAGCTAACCTTTGATTAAAGTTTGCTGAGAAAACCAGCTGATAATTAACTACTTAAGTACTTAATTATTTACTCTTTAACTAAAGAGAATACATGGGCAACCTAGTCAGATGGTGTTACTCACTTACTTGACTTACAGGCTACTTACTTACTTACATTTTAACTTTTACAGCAGTTTGGATTTAAACAGCACCAAAGAGGTGGGCGTGGCCTAAATCTCCAGGCCCAGCATAAGCATTCAAACTGATGGTTAAAACCAGTGGTGTAATGTAACAAAGTAAAATTACTTCGTTACTGTACTTAAGTATTTTTTGAGAGTTTTTGTACTTTACTTGGGCTTTCATATTTCTGTCAACTTTTACTTTTACTTCACCACTTTTTTGAAACAAATTCTATACTTTTACTCCGATACATTTTCTGTTCGGCATTTTCGTTACTTACTACAAAAAAAACCTGCATCCAAATTTGCGGTAAAGGAAGTTTGTGGTTAGTGATGACTTTAGGCTATGTCCATATGTAGCTGGGTATTTTTATACTTCGTTTTTTTTTTATTCTGTCTACATGACCTACGTGTTAAAAATATCTTTGTCTACATGAAAACGCAAAACGCCCTCTTAAGTGCTGTCAGGAGCATGCCTAGCCAATCAGAAGCCTAGACAAGACTTTATTACCAGTTCGGGTAGTTTAACAACAGTGGCGCATCGCGGGAAAGCGATGCCTTTGACAAATTTTATTGTAGAATGTAGAAGTCCGACCGGGTCTCTTCCAAAACCACCATCGCTGTGTGTGTTGTTGGAGTTTTGTATGTAGCAGCAGTGAGCTTCATATTACATTCTGGCCCTCTGTTCATGACCGTAATGTGTGAGTAACTGCGTGTGTATGTGCACGCATGTAAAAAGTCCAGTAAACAACGTTAACACACTCACTAGTTTACACAAGTCTGCTATTGCACAAAATATCTTCATAAACAAATCTGTCATCAAATCAAGGAGACTGGCACACAGACAATGACGTCAATTCATCAAAATCTCCATTTCCCCTCTCCACACAACACCACTGAAAACGGAGTTTTGGAAAATCTTCATTTTGGAAGGAGTTTTCCAAAAGCGCCGTTTTCAACGACCTCAAACTGCATTAGCATGTGGACGAAAGGTCAAAATGCAGAGAAAATTCTCCCTTTTTAAAAATCCCTGGCTACATGTGGACATGGCCTTAGTTACAAGTGAACATGTGTGGAAACACTGATCATTACAATACAGTTCACTAAGTTCTTCTTTCTTTCATGCAAGTCTTATTTTGTTGGTGGTGCACTTATTGAGAAGTTTAAGAAAGAAAGCAATACAGAATAAAATTCATAGTTCTCCAAAGTCTTGCTTTTTTATTAATTTACTTCTACTTTTACTTTCCATACTTGAATACATTCATGAAAATACTACTTTTGATACTTAAGTACAGTTTATTTAAAATACTTTAAGACTTTTACTCAAGTAGAATTATAATGGTTGACTTAAACTTTTACTTGAGTCATTTTATAAAAAAAAACTGTACTTTTACTCAAATGTGCCTTTTGGGTACTTTATACAACACTGGTTAAAACCTTTCAGCTGCTCCCTGATTGGGGTCACCACAGCGGAACTTTTGGTCTGCATGTTTCGATTCGGCACAGGTTTTACCGTATCCTGACGCCCTTCCTGTCACAACCTTCCCATTTAACCTGGGCTTGGGACCAGCACTGAGAGTTAGCTCTTCAATGGCTGGGTTAGCGCCCTGCCCGGGACTCAAACCCAGGCCACAGCAATGAGAGCGCGGGTTCCTGCTGCTGGACCACCAGGAGGCTGATGGTTAAAATTGTTGAAACTTACAAAATAGGTAAATTATCGATAAGGATTATTGCAGTTTATGTGTAATCTAGGTTAATTTTCTAGTTGCATACAGATGATCTAGTTTTTACAAACAACTGTCCAAATGAAATCTGTCCAAGCTTCTAACACATTGTTACATAAGAAATACCAGCTCGCAAAGCAACAACCTGGTAAACAGCCATAAATATCCTTGGACATTATTATATAACACATAAAAAAAAACTGTGCTGGAATGCCAGAGTTTAGATTATCACTGACAAAGACTTGAAATGGTATATTTTGTAGTTGAGTCACTCCTCTACATGGTTTGTATGTCATAAAGGTCAAAGGAGAACTTGCCTGCCTGTTCCAGGTGGATCTTCTCCGTATAGTGACAGGAGAGTGGGTCGGCCTGAAGAAAAAAAACAAGACAAAAACCGCAATTTTGTTTATGTGCAATTACACCGATCCACCACAGGTGGCAGTGTTGTATACAGAGTGTATATATAGAGGATCCACAGATATCAACATAGGGACAGAAATATTTGAGATAAACTCACTCTACACAGATCTTGTTCTGTTTGTAAAACTTGTGTCTGGCTGTGAAGAGGCGTGCTAAGTATTTAGCCATCTCCATATCCTCCTAAAAGACAAAAACAATACAAATCATTTTAAAAGCATCGATTGGGTCTGTTTTGTCTGTGTGGTTGTTTTGCTATGTTTATTAAGTTAGATGTAACTCATTAGTAGCGTTTTTAGAAATCAATGCTAGCTAAGAACGGGCTGAATGCACAGAGCTAGCCGTTTGAGTGTTTTGCAGACGAGAAAGACACATCCCCGAGTTCCCCGGCCTTGTAGAGCGCACAGTCACAACACTGACCATGTGAAACATGATGGTGTCGTCTTTGCTGGTTATCTCCACGGTGATAGCCGACTTGTTGTGCCCGATGGTGCCGATGTCCTTCCACCTACGAGAGAGGAAGTGAGTCAGCCTGACCTTCCGTGTGTGAGAGCTGTTTAGAGCTATGCAAACAAACTCTTCATACGTTAGAAAAGGGTCAAAGGTCAGTCTCACCGGTGAAGCATGATGGATCTCCCGTTCCTGTGCTTGGCAAAGATTCCGATAAACGAAACACCGATGAAGATGTCGTTGGTGTAGTTGTCCTGAAGAGGAAACAAGTGTACAAGCATAAATCATTTTTGAGAAAAATGCATCATAGTGTGTGTGTGTGTGTGTATCATACTTTAGCAGCAAAGCTCTCCTGCCCAAATCCATCCAGTTTCTCCACCTCTTTAATGTAGAGCAGCTCTGCATCTGCGGCCTGCATTTGACTGAAACACACACAGGCCGATTTGTAACACTAATGCACATAAGACAGTTTATAAAAACGTATTCTAATCCGTACACTCAATTATTCTGGTCTAATCTCTGTAGAAAAGACGTTATTTGAGTTCCCTACTAGTGACTCTTGTGTTCTTCGGCCACTTTCTGAGTCCACCCGTCCAGCACCTCGTCACCGTGGGGCCAGTTCTAGGCAAAAAGCAAAGAAACGTTTGAATACACACACAAACACACACACATACACACACACCTGATACACTTCTGATATTTTTTCTCTGTCGCTGTGTGGGATACGCCGCTGTTCTAGCGTGTTTACGTGACAGGCAGGTATGCTGCTGCTACAGTGTGAAAGGAATGCATACCCTGAGGCACAAACAACACACACACACACACTTACCACGGGGAACAAAACATATTCCCTGAGGAAATCCTGAGACAGATACTGAGTGAAATCTCCAAAGTCGGCTGCAGAGACAGAAACCGAGAAGATCAGTTAATAGTCCAAATCCAAAACAAACAAATTAACAAACAAAAAAACAAGCACAATTATGTTACTCAAGCTACTTGTTTACCAAAAACCCCAAAAAACTACATCTTCTACATCATCTGCATCTTTTTCCCTGGAAAGTTTCCTTTGACTTGGATACATCACATCTCTTGCTCTCAGAAAACGTTTTCGAAGAACGACTGCGTAAACAGCTACATGTGGAATGTTCGATTTTCCAAACAAAAGACAAACAGCTGGACACGACATAGCTGCACTAACTGACAGCAACGCACAGCTGTTGAATGCTCAAATCCGATTGGCCGGAATGTGTCTTGGACTGTTGCTATAGCAACGACATTAGTCTTAGTACTTAGTACTATTCTGTATAGTTGTTGATTTCTTTAAGGAAATATTTATTTAGCATTTACAGAAGGAGTCTCCAGTGTCAAGTTAACATTAACAGCTTTTCACCAGGAGATTGCGATTTCTGGTTGCTAGGTAACAAACAAAATGTAGAATTGTATGTTGAGGTTTTCTGTAAGAGGACATTTAGGTAGCATTTATGGAAGGAGTCTTGAGTATCAATGTTTTGTTAATAATAGCTGCTACAGTGTAAGCAATAACTTGTTTTTGGAACATTAAACATAGGTTATAAACACATAAATGCGTAATATATGCGTAATGATAAATTTGGACGGGTACCAGTGAACACTTAAAACACTGAAATAAAATATTAAAAGCTGCCATTTTTAGATGTAATACTAATGACCATATCAAGAGGTCAATATTTTGTAATATGTAGTCAACATTGTTGTCTGTATATGTATGGCACAACTATCTAGGAACATATTCATAATTCCATCCTATTTTAATGCTAAATTCACGTCAACTAAAACGTTAACATTTCCACAGATTTTTATCCAGCATCGCGTTCCAAATCTGTCCCATCGCCTCTGTGTGCTTTTTACTCAATATGGTAATCCTATCTCTCCGCATTCAGCACCTGAGTGTGTCTGACAAAGAGAGCGACAAGATAAACCTGAGCGTGTTATCTTGTTCTCTTTCTTTCCTCCTGTGTTTCGTTATGTTCCCCACTATCTTTCTGTTTGGATTCTTGCGCGATGAACGAACTACACGTTCTGCCTCTTGTCTTTTAATGTTTACTTTCCCGTGAGCTGCTGGCTAAAAGTTCTGATAGCAGTTCAAGTGGATAACTGCTCTCCTGCTCGAAATACCATATTAGGTAGGACAGCAACGAGCTAACCAGTAAGATCATACACACACACTCACACACACACATACCCTGGACAGCGAGACCGGCGAGTCGAATGCCCTGCTCCATGTTGCAGTGAAGTCGTCCATCAAGCACTTCCTTCTTCACTTGCAGGTAGTACTGATACCTGAGAGAGGCAAAGACATGGGTGAAAAAGAAAAGCTAAACAAACATGCTAAGTTAAGGGATGTTATAATAAACTCAACAGCTTGTAAAAGATG